>NC_036876.1:19543569-19546989 GCF_002910315.2 Salvelinus sp. IW2-2015
ATCAGTACGGTGCAACCTGTGCCGGCTCCACGCACCAGGCCTCCAGTGCGCCTTCCCAGCCCGGTACGTCCTGTGCCAGCTCCCCGCACTCACCCAGAAGAGTGTGTCACCAGTCCGGTGCAACCTCCACACACCAGGCCTCCAGTGCGCCTTCCCAGCCCGGTACGTCCTGTGCCGGCTCTCCACACTCGCCCTGAGGAGCGTGTCATCAGTCCGGTGCAACCTGTGCTGGCTCCCCGCACCAGTTCTCCAGTGCGCCTCCCCAGCCCGGTACGTCCTGTGCCGGCTCCCCGCACTCGCCCTGAGGAGCGTGTCACCAGCCCTGTGCAACCTGTGTCTGAACCACGCACCAGGCCTCTAGATTTTATATAGGAAACAATGTTTTCTGTAAAATGTTGGGAAAGGGGTCAAAACGGCAGTTGTTTGTGAAAGTTTAAAAAACACATGGTAGTGCATTTAGTAAAACTGCTGTAACGTAAGTTCCATACTGAATAAACCTCCGCATTTCAATGGCAGAGAAGTAGAGGAAGTTTTAATCCAATATATTTTTGTCAAAAACTCTTTGGTTTAGTGGTCAAAATGATAGTTGTTTTGAATTGAATGAATCTACGAACTTCTGACATGTTTTACCAAAGCCAGAAAAACAGGCGATGGGTTATGAAAATAGCTCTAGTTCCAGATCGGTAGCCCCGATTTGAAATCCGACTTTGTGCTTGAAAAGCAGACAAGTAGGGGAATATTTTATATATCAGACATTTTTTTCTGTAAAATGTTGGGAAAGGGGTCACAACTGCAGTTGTTTGGGAAAGTTTAAAAAACACATGGTAGTGCATTTAGTAAAACTGCTGTAACATAAGTTCCATACTGAATAAACCTTCTCCGCATTTGACAAGCAGAGAAGTAGAGGAAGTTTTAATCCAATATATTTTTGTCAAACTCTTTGGTTTAGTGGTTAAAATGATAGTTGTTTTGAATTAATGAATCTGCTAACTTCTGACATTTTTACCAACCAGAAAAACAGGCGAAGGGTTACAAAAATAGCTCTAGTTACAGATTGGTAGCCCGATTTGAATCCGACTTGTTGCTTGAAAAGCAGAGAGTAGGGGTAGATTTTATATAGAAAACATTGTTTTCTGTAAAAATGTTGGGAAAGGGGTCAAAACGGCAGTTGTTTGTGAAAGTTGTTTTGAATTTAATGAATCTGCTAACTTCTGACATTTTTTAACCGAAGCCAGAAAAACAGGCGAAGGGTTACAAAAATAGCTCTAGTTACAGATTGGTAGCCCCGATTTGAAATCCGCTTGTTGCTTGAAAAGCAGAAGAGTAGGGGTAGATTTATATAGAAAACATTGTTTTCTGTAAAATGTTGGGAAAGGGGTCAAAACGGCAGTTGTTTGTGAAAGTTTAAAAAACACATGTAGTGCAATAAGTAAACTGCTGTAACTAAGTTCCATACTGAATAAACCTTCTCCGCATTTGACAAGCAAGAAGTAGAGGGAAGTTTTAAATCCAATATATTTTTGTCAAACTCTTGGTTTAGTGGTCAAAATGATAGTTGTTTTGAATTTAATGAATCTGCTAACTTCTGACATTTTTTCCAAGCCAGAAAAACAGGCGAAGGGTTACAAAAATACGCTAGTTAACAGATTGGTAGACCCCGATTTGAAATCCGACTTGTTGCTTGAAAAGCAGAAGAGTAGGGGTAGATTTTATATAGAAAACATGTTTTTCTGTAAAATTTTGGGAAAGGGGTCAAAACGGCAGTTGTTTGTGAAAGTTGTTTTGAATTCAATGAATCCTGCTAACTTCTGACATTTTTTACCGAAGCCGAGAAAAACAGGCGAAGGGTTACAAAAATAGCTTCTAGTTACAGATTGGTAGCCCGATTTGAAATCCGACTTGTTGCTTGAAAAGCAGAAGAGTAGGGGTAGATTTTATATAGAAAACATTGTTTTTCTGTAAAATGTTGGAAAGGGGTCAAAACGGCAGTTGTTTGGTAAAAAAGTTGTTTTGAATTCAATGAATCTGCTAACTTCTGACATTTTTTACGAAGCCAGAAAAACAGGCGAAGGGTTACAAAAATAGCTCTAGTTACAGATTGGTAGACCCCATTTGAAATCCGACTTGTTGCTTGAAAAGCAGAAGAGTAGGGGTAGATTTTATATAGAAAACATTGTTTTCTGTAAAATGTTGGAAAGGGGTAAAGGGTACGGCAGTTGTTTGTGAAAGTTTAAAAACACATGGTAGTGCATTATATAAACTGCTGTAACTAAGTTCCATACTGAATAAACCTTCTCCGCATTGACAAGCAGAGAAGTAGAGGGAAGTTTAATCCATATATTTTTGTAAACTCTTTGTTTAGTGTCAAAATGAATAGTTGTTTGAATTTAATGAATCTGCTAACTTCTGACATTTTTTACCGAAGCCAGAAAAACAGGCGAAGGTTACAAAAAATAGCTCTAGTTACAGATTGGTAGCCGATTTGAAATCCGACTTGTTGCTTGAAAAGCAGAAGAGTAGGGGTAGATTTTATATAGAAAACATTGTTTTCTGTAAAATGTTGGGAAAGGGGTCAAAAGGCAGTTGTTTGTGAAAGTTAAAAACACATGTATGTGCAATATATAAAACTGCTGTAACGTAAGTTCCCATACTGAATAAACCTTCTCCGCATTTGACAAGCAGAGAAGTAGAGGGAAGTTTTAATCCAATATATTTTTGTCAAACTCTTTGTTTAGTGTCAAAATGATAGTTGTTTTGAATTTAATGAATCTGCTAACTTCTGACATTTTTACAAGGCCAGAAAAACAGGAAGGTTACAAAAATAGCTCTAGTTACAGATTGGTAGCCCGATTTGAAATCCGACTTGTTGCTTGAAAAGCAGAAGAGTAGGGGTAGATTTATATAGAAATTGTTTTCTGTAATGTTGGGAAAGGGGTCAAAACGGCAGTTGTTTGTGAAAAGATGTTTTGAATTTAATGAATCTGCTAACTTCTGACATTTTTTACCGGAAGCCAGAAAAACAGGCGAAGGGTTACAAAAATAGTCTAGTTACAGATTGGTAGACCCCGATTTGAAATCCGACTTGTTGCTTGAAAAGCAGAAGAGTAGGGGTAGATTTTATATAGAAAACATTGTTTTCTGTAAAATGTTGGAAAGGGGTCAAAACGGCAGTTGTTGTGAACGTTAAAGGAACGTAGTGCAATTATAATAATACTGCTGTAACCATAAGTTCCATACTGAAATAAACCTCTCCGCATTTGACAAGGCAGAGAAGTAGAGGGAAGTTTTAATCCAATATATTTTTTGTCAACTCTTTGTTTTAGTGGTCAAAATGATAGTTGTTTTGAATTTAATGAATCTGCTAACTTCTGACTTTTTTTTACCGAGCCAGAAAAACAGGCGAAGGGTTACAAAATAGCT
>NW_019942503.1:0-15000 GCF_002910315.2 Salvelinus sp. IW2-2015
GTATCACAAATTAGATAGACGTCTGCTCATTTTTATTTATTTTGGCGCTTTTGAATCAGAAAAACACCCGGTTCCAACTCACGCTAACCATGACTACAAAATATCTCATACCTGTAATCTTTGTCCAAACATTTCAAAACAAACTTTTCGTAATGCAACTGTAGGTTCATTTTTTTACGTAAATAATCCATAAAATTTAAAGGACGGGAGAAACTGTGTTCAATACCGTACGAAAACAAAGAAAGCATGTTCCAGGTCGCACGCACCCAAAATCGATTTAGAGTTGCACCTGGAGTTACACAGGAAAATAACAGGTACTTCTTCACTTTCTCTGAAGAAAAACATCAACCAATTTCAAAAGACTGACTCTAGTGGAAGCTATATTGCACTGCCAAGAATATTATATTAAAACAGCCTCGCCAATGGATACCAATGGATTTCAGATTGCCTCAAAAAAAATGTTTCCCTGGATGGAATGTGCTCGGGGTTTTCGCCTGCCAAATCAGTTCTTTGTTATACTCACAGACTTTATTCAAAAACAGTTTTTAGAAGACTTTAGAGTGTTTTCTTATCGAATCTTACCATTTCATGCATATCTAAGCTTCTGGGCCTGAGTAAGCAGGCCAGATTTTCTTTGGGCACACTTATTCATCCGGACGGTTCGAAAATAGCCACCCCGGAAAAGCCATAAAGAAGTTTTAAGGACAAATTTATTATTTTCCAATGACGGCCTAGGAACAGTGGTTAACTGCCCTTGTTCAGGGGCAGAACGACATTATTTTTACCTTGTCAGTCAGGGGTTCGATCTTGCAACCTTTCGGTTTACTAGTCCAACCACTAACACCTAGGCTACCTTGCCACCCCGTTTTCCTTCTCCAGCGAATCACGGGGATCTGGGGCCTGGATCGGGTGTCTGTAGTAAGTATTATCCCTACCAGTCCGACTTGAAGAAACGAACTCTTCGTCCAGTTTTGAGGTGAGAAATCGCAGTTCTTGATGTCGGAAGCTTTTTTCGGTCATAAGAGACGTGCAAGCAACATTATGATCAAAACAAGTTATGAACACGCGAAAAGATCAAAAACAAAAATGCAATGGTTGGTTTTAAAGCCTAATAAGACGCAGGCCCTCCCCGCAGCCCTCCCTCCGGCAGCCATCATCAAACTTAACAAAATCATTATAATAAGTTCCATGAATTTTCAGCTCACTAATAGTGGTTAGCATGATTTTTTTTTATGACTACCCCATTCTCTTACCCCACGTGATACAATATCTGTAAGTCCCTCAATCGAGTAGGAATTTCCAAGCACAGATTCACCACAAAGACCGCGGAGTTTTGTCAATGCCTCGCAAAGGGCACCTGTAGATGTGGTTAAAACATGACAATAATAAAAAAATATGATATCCCTTTGAGGCATGTTGAAGTTATTAAATTAGCTTTGGATTGGTGTATCATACACCTAGTCACTACAAAGATACAGTGCCTTCGGAAAGCATTCAGACCCCTTGACTTTTTCCACATTTTGTTACATTACACCTTATTCTAAAATGTATTTTTTTTTTCCTCAAGCAATCATACACACAATACCCCATAATGACCACAGCAAAAACAGGTTTTTAGGAAATTGTTGCTAATTTATAAAAAATATGAAATATCATATTTACATAAGTTTTCAGACCCTTTACTCAGTACTTTGTTGAAGCACATTTTGCAGCAATTACAGCCTCAAGTCTTCTCGGGTATGACTCTACAAGCTTGGCACACCTGTTTTGGGGGAGTTTCTCCCATTCTTCTCTGCAGATCCTCTCATGCTCTGTCAGGTTGGATGGGGAGCATCGCTGCACAGCTATTTTCAGGTCTCTCCAGAGATGTTGGATCGGGTTCAAGTCCGGGRTCTGGCTGGGCCTCTTAAGGATATTCAGAGACTTGTCCTGAAGCCACTCCTGCATTGTCTTTGCTGTGTGCTTAGGGTCGTTGTCCTGTTGGAAGGTGAACCTTCGCCCCAGTATGAGGTCCTAAATGCTCTGGAGCAGTTTTTCATCAATGATCTCTCTGTACTTTGCTCCGTTCATCTTTCCCTCCATCCTGAATAGTCTCCCAGTCCCTGCCGCTGAAAGACATCCAAACAACATGATGCTGCCTCCACCGTGCTTCATCGTAGGGATGGTGCCAGGTTTCCTCCAGACGTGACACTTCGCATCAGGCCAAAGAATTCAACTCCAAGCGAGCTGTCATGTACCTTTTTACTGAGGATTGGCTTCCATATGGCCGCTCTATCATAAAGGCCTGATTGGTGGAGTGCTGCAGAGATGGTTGTCATTCTGGAAGGTTCTCCCATCTCCACAGAGGAACTCTAGAGCTCTGTCAGTGACCATCGGGTTCTTGGTTACCTCCCTGACCAAGGCTCTTCTCCCTCAATCAAGGCTCTTCTCCCTCGATTGCTCAGTTTTCCGGGAGGCCAGCTCTAGGAAGAGTCTTGGTGGTTCCAAATTTCTTCCATTTAAGAATGATGGAGGCCACTGTGTTCTTGGGGACCTTCAATGCAGCAGACATTTTTTGGTACTCTTCCCCAGATCTTTGCCTCGACACAATCCACAKTCCTACGGACAATTCCTTAGACCTCATGACTTGGTTTTTGCTCTGACTTGCACTGTCAACTGTGTGACCTTATATAGACAGGTTTGTGCCTTTTCAAATCATGTCCAATCAATTAAATTTACCACAGGTTGACTAATCAAGTTGTAGAATCATCTCAAGGATGATCAATCAGGATGCACCTGAGCTCAATTTCGAGTCTCATAGCAAAGGCTCTGAACACTTATGTAAATAAGATCTTTTTTCCCGCTTTGTCATTATGGGGTATTGTGTGTAGATTGCTGAGATTGAAAAAAAAAAATGTGGAAAAAGTCAATGGGTCTGAATGCTTTCCGAAGGCACTGTACATGTGTCCTTCCTAACTCAGTTGCCTGGAGAGGAAGGAACCTGCTCAGGGATTTCTAAATGAAGCCGATTGTGATAATAATTGGCGCAAATCCGACACAACACATCACTGAGTACCACTCTTCATATTTTCAAGCATGGTGGTGGCTGCATCATGTTATGGGTATGCTTGTCATCGGCAAGGACCAGGGATGATTTTTAATGATAAAAATAAACTGAATAGAGCTAAGCACAGGCAAAATCCTAGAGGAAAACCTGCTTCAGTCTTCAGCAGGACAATAAACTAAAACACAAGGACATATCTACACTGGAGTTGCCTACCAAGACGACATTTAATTTAATTTTACCTTTATTTGCCAGGTTAATTGACTGAGAACACTTTCTCATTTACATCAACGACCTGGGGAACAGTTACAGTAGAAAAGGAATGTTCTTGAGTGGTCTGGTTACAGTTATGACTTAAATTGGCTTGAAAAGCTATGGCAAGACTTGAAAATGGTTGTCTAGGATTGATCAACAACCAACTTAAAAGAGCTTGAAGAATTTTAAAAAGAATAATGGGAAAATATTGTAAAATCCAGGTATGCAAAGCTCTTGGAGACTTACCCCAAAAGACTCACGGCTGTAATCACTGCCAAAGGTGTTTTTAACATGTATTGTCTCAGGGGGTGAATACTTATCTAATGAAGATATATTAGTGTTTTACTTTTCATATTTCAGATCATTGACCAAAAATGTCAAAAAAATCTATTTTAATCTCACTTTGTAACACAACCTAATGTGGAAAAGGTCAAGGGTTGTGAATACTTTCTGAAGGCACTGAATACTAGCTCTGTTTAATTAAACACACTCAGTGGAATGGAGGGCTGTGTGTGTGTGTGTGTGTGTCAACCCCCCCTGCCCCCTCCCCTCCATCTCCCTCTGCACACAAGCACTTTCCAAACAAAGCTGATCTGGCAGGTTTATTGATAGGGTAATCTAGGCCTGATTAATGACCCTGCAATCAGAACTAACCTACTATAAATCAGACCTAGATCAATACACACTGCTGTGCTCTATTCTGTTCTGCTCTGCTCCGCTCTGCTCGACTCTGCTCTGCTATGCTCTGCTCTACTGTACTCTGCTCTACCGTACTCTGTTATGCTCTATTGATTTAGATTCAATATTCTGCTCGCTCTATACATCCTGTTTAATAGTGATCTATAGGTATGACTTGGTACTGTGTACAAGTGGAGGCTCCTCAGAGGAAGGGGAAGACCATCCTCCTCAGAGAATGTAGTAAAAATGTAAATTGATAAACATTTAAAAAGTTATCCTTTTTAGATAAAACTACACAAAAAATATACACATCACCAAATAATGTATTAAACCACACTGTTCTGCAATGAAGGTATACAGTAGCCCCAGCAGCACTCTGTAGGGTAGCACCAAGGTCTAGCCGGAGGACAGCTAGCTTCCGTCCTCTTCACTAACTTCAATACAAAACCTAGGAGGCTGGTTCTCACRCCCTTTCATAGACTTACACAGTAATTATGACAACTTCTGGAGGACGTCCTCCAACCTATCAGAGCTCTTGCAGCATGAACTGACATGTTGTCCACCCAATCAAAGGATCAGAGAAGTAATATATTACTGAAAGCATAAGTTASAGCTAGCTAGCAGTGCAGTTCATAACATGTGGTGAGATCTGTAGTTGACCGAAAGAGATAYAAAGACAATAGATTAACAGTTAAAAAAAAATGTATTTCTTAAAAAATGAAGGAAAAGAAAGAGAGAGAGAGAGAGATTTTATATATATTTTTTTTCTTTCACTTATTTAACTAGCAAATGCAGCTAGCTAGTTTAGTCTACTCAAAACATCCTTCTCAAACAGAGGGATGCTATGTTAGCTATCTGGCTATGACTATCCAACACAACACTTGAACTCTTCCAAGTCAAGGTAAGCTTTTGGTTTTATTAATTTATTGCCACCTGCTAAATGGCTTAGTGACTATACACTGTAACGTTACTGAATGATTGTAGCGGGTTTACTAACACATTAGTTCTATTAGCTATGTTGACTAGGACATTACTTTAGCAAATATGGTGACAACAATGTAGGCTGTGTGTAGCAGTTATGATATGGTTTGGTTTGGAAAGGTTTTTCGCCTGMTCACCATATAGCTGAGGTGTTGTGCATTGAAGTCCACAAACAAAGGGAAAAGGTGAGAGGGGGAGAGCGCATAGATGCCAGAAGGAATAGAACGTGGCTGCTGTGAAAGTGAGCTATGTTTATGTGTGATCAGGGATGTATTCATTCTGCCGATTCTGTTGAAAAAAGTTTCTTAAATGGAAGCAAATGGAACGAAACGGGGATAAACATACCTGAATTTGTCCAATAGAAACTCTCGTGTGCAGCTGTTGAACTAATAATTACGCTCTAGATCAGCTAGATGCAGGCAAGGTAAGGCGGTATTGAATGTGTCACTGTCTTTCACCTCAAATTCTTCTCTCTATCTGTGTGCACCTATGTTGTAATCTTTCATTCATAGGCTAGGTTGTAGCAACCCCATGATGGGTATAGGGACAATTTGAGTGTCACATAGTAGCCTAAACCTATTGATGTTACAATGAACTGGGTGAATTGAATATGAATGAAAGTCATCCAATATGCTGTAATAGAAATAAGGCCATCCTCATTAAAAAAAAGTGTCCTCCCTCATCGTAAATGGCACTGACCACCACTGCTATAGGCTTTATGTTTGAATAAATAGTGAATGGAACGTGAAAGTAAGGTGCATGAAGTTTTGGTTCTGAGGTGCTGCCTGGTGTGGGGGGGGAAACAATCTTCCAACACGTTGTACCAAACTCAAAAATCAAGAAAAAGAACAAAAACATAGCATCACTTAATGCACCCAACTGAATCAAACAGGCCTAAGGCTGAGCCATGCTTCTGGCTGCCACTCAAACTGAGACAGCACCCTCACGGATAATGCTACCAGTAACAAGAACCACACTGCTTACACAACCTATGGTAGCCTGACGCCATCACTATCACACTATCACCAAAAGCGGCAACAGTGACACGTCAAAGGATGCGAGTGTGACAAGTTTGGGATGCTGAGTGAACAGTGACCGTACGCACCAGTGCACTCCATTGTAGGAGAGCACACTTTATGTAAAACACATAGGTCTGATGGAAATTCACACACAGCATGTTGTTAAAGAATAAGCAGCCCATTAACTCTGACATACTAAGCCAGTAGGTCCCAATCACAAGAATACAAAAATACAACAGTTAGGCTCAGCATTTCCCACTCGAAACGTACAACCATTACTTCCCGTTGCAAACATACTTTTCACGTTCAGCACACAAAGTAACCGTTGATCTAAAGTTGAAATGCAACAATGTTTCACACACAAGTTATTTTCAAAGAGACGGCTGACAACAGCAAGCGAGCTGCAATAAAAAACACAGTTCCACTCATCAGATGAGAGGCAGCTATAACTCCGAGGTGGACGGTGACGTCCCGCTCGTTCAACTTCCGAATCCGGTTCAACAGCCACCTGAGGGCTCCACCTGGCGGGGCTGTCCAGGTGTGCTATACAGTTCGTCTTGGAGCCCTTGAAGTCAAACGAGCTTGACTTTTGTCTGTGTCAGACATGGATGCCGGATGTTGAACGGGATGCCAGGGCGTCTCCGTCAGGGATAGCCACTGCTCAACTGGAATGCGGAAGTGCAACCAGATCTGGACGTATTTTGTAGTGATTATTATTATGCCTGTACATTTTATAATAAATGCTTTTTTTCTAACAGGCTTATATGTTATTTTGGACATTGTTTAAGACATTCGTTGAGATTAAACTTGTCTGTTATTGTTGCAAACACAATTATTTTGGGTGTAGCAGTCGGGCTAGCTAGCATGCTAGATAACTATCATAATGGGTGTGGTAAGCTACCTGATTCAGCTTGCTAGCGTCGTCAGCCAGATTAGCATCTAAATTCAAATTATTTTGAGTGTAATAGAGTGGTGAGGAGGAGGACTAGGAGCTCCGCGGACCTTTCGTGKCCGTAAGWAATTTAGCCATTCATTGTAGCCTTTGCACTCTGTAAAGTTGCTATTTTTTCAAGTTTTCTCATTACTCATGACATTAATAAAGTCCAATTTAATCAACAAATACGATAATCAGTTTAAAAAAGGTTAAAGTCCAGGTCGCAGATAATGGACCTTATCAGGTATGTATGTAGTTGGTGCTGTATGTACAGTATATTAATAATGTTTACATATCTTGCATTACTCATCTCATGAATATACTGTATTTTATACCATCTATTGCATCTTGCCTGTGCCGCTCAGTCATTGCTCATCCATATATTTATATTTACATATTCTTATGCCATTCCTTTACTTAGACTTGTGTGTATTAGGTAGTTGTTGTGGAATTGTTAGATTACTTTGGGTGGGTTGTCTATGTGTTGTTTTCTATGTTGGGGTTTTGTGTGTTCGGCCTGGTATGATTCTCAATCAGAGGCAGTTGTCAATCGTTGTCCCTGATTGAGAATCATACTTAGGCAGCCYGGGTTTCACGTGTTTTTTGTGGGTGTTTGTCTACCGTGTTAGTGTTTTCACCACACGGTACTGTTTCGGTTTTCTGCACTTCGTTTATTGTTTTGTATTTCAGTGTTCAGTTTCGGTTTTAATTAATTCATCATGAGCACGAACCACTCTGCATATTGGTCCGATCCTTCTCGCTCTCCTCGTCCGATGAGGAGGACGAAATAGACAATCGTTACAGATATGGTGCACTGTCGGAACTAGAAGCATAAGCATTTCGCAACACTCGCAATAACATCTGCTAACCATGTGTATGTGTAACGCTTCTGTGGTGAAGGAAGAGTGGACCAAGGTGCAGCGTTTAAAGTGTTCATGATTTAATCCAAAAAAACGAATCGAACAAAACAACAAACAGGAGAACGAAAGTGAAACAGTTCTGTCTGGTGCAGACACAAAACAGAAACAACTACCCACAAACATAAGGTGGAAAAAGGCTACCTAAATATGGTTCTCAATCAGAGACAACGATAGACAGCTGCCTCTGATTGAGACCACACCCGGCCAACACACAGAAAGAAAACATAGAACACAAAACATAGAATGCCCACCCCAACTCACGCCCTGACCAACCAAAATAGAGACATATAAAGGATCTCTAAGGTCAAGGCGTGACAGTACCCCCCCCCCCCCCCCCAAAGGTGCGGACTCCGGCAGCAAAACCTAAACCTATAGGGAGGGTTGGGTGGCATCTATCCGCGGTGGCGGCTCTGGTGCGGGACGGTGACCCTGCTCACCTTAAGCTTGGCCCACTTATGGCGCCTCTGGAGCGGGGACCCTCCCGCCGACCCCGGACTTGGACCCTCGCAGCGGGCCCAGACAGGAGGGCGACCTGCAGCTCCGGACAGGAGCGGAGACTCTGGCAGCTCCGGACAGGAGGGAGACTCTGGCAGCTCCGGACAGAGGGAGACTCTGGCAGCTCCGGTCAGGAGAGACTCTGGCAGCTCCGGACAGGAGGGCGACTCTGCAGCTCCGGACAGGGAGGGGACTCTGGCAGCTCGGACAGGAGGGGACTCTGGCAGCTCGGACAGTAGGGAGACTCTGGCAGCTCGGACAGGGGAGACTCTGGCAGCTCCGGACAGGAGGAGAACTCTGGCAGCTCCGGACAGGAGGGAGACTCTGGCAGCTCCGACGGAGGCTGCAGGACGCAGGGGGGACTCTGGCAGCTCCGGACAGGAGGGGACTCTGGCAGCTCCGGACAGGAGGGGACTCTGGCAGCTCCGGACAGGAGGAGACTCTGGCAGCTCCGGACAGAGGGAACTCGGCAGCTCGGACAGGAGAGACTTGCAGCTCGGACAGGAGGGAGACTCTGGCAGCTCCGGACAGGAGGGAGACTCTGGCAGCTTCGGACAGGAGGGAGACTCTGCACGTTCGGACAGGAGGGAGACTCTGAGCTTCGGACAGGGGACTCTGGCAGCTGCGGACAGGAGGGAGACTCTGGCAGCTCCGGACAGGAGGGAGACTCTGGCAGCTCCGGACAGGAGGGGGACTCTGACAGCTCCGGACAGGAGGGAGACTCTGACAGCTCCGGGCTGGAGGCCGTCTCTGGAGGCTCCGGGCTGGAGGGCGACGCTGTACTCACCGGGCTGGGGAGACACACAGGAGACCTGGTTCTGGGAACAGGCACAGGCTGGGGGGACATCCAGGAGGCCTCTTCCTTGGCCGAGGCATCGGATACACTGGGCCGTGGGGAACACTAAGGTCAGGGCGTGACAGTATGTGACCAATAAAATTTGATTTGATTTGACATGATTCTCTGGTCTAATGAAACCAAGATTTAACTCTTTGGCTTGAATGCCAAGCGTCACGTCTGGAGGAAACCTGCCACCATCCTTATGGTGAAGCATGGTGGTGGCAGCATCATGATGTGGAGATGTTTTTCAGCAGCAGGGACTGGGAGACTAGTCAGAATCGAAGGAAAGATGAACGGAGCAAAGTACAGATAGATCCTTGATGAAAACCTGCTCCAGAGCTCTCAGGACCTCATAATGTGGCAAAGGTTCACCTTCCAACTATAAGGACACAGGGCGAGACCCAGATGCAGACACGGGAGGCAGATGGTTTGAGTCTCTGATATTTATTATAATCCTAGAGGCAGGTAAGAGAATGGTCGTGGATAGGCAAAAGATCTTAAATAACAAGGTCAGAGTCCAGGAGGTACAGGGTGGCAGGCAGGCTCGAGGTCAGGCGGGCAGGTTCAGAGTAGAGGCAGGCAAGGGTCAAAACCGGGAGGACTAGCAAAAACAAAGAAAAGGAAAAAACAGGAGCACGAAAAAAACACACTGGTAGACAAGACAAGACGAACTGGCGAAACAGGAATAAGTACCCAGGGACTAATGAGGAAAACAGGTGACACCTGGAGGTGGGTGGAGACAATCACAAAAACAGGTGAAACAGATCAGGGTGTGACAGTACTCCCCCCCCCCGCCAACTGGCTGACTGGGGTGTTGGCGGTGAAAATCGGCAATGAAGGCCGGGTCCAGGATGTCTTTAGCGGGAACCCAGCACCTCTCCACCGGGCCATAACCTTCCCAGTCWACCAGGTACTGAAAACCCCTGCCCCATGGTCAAACCCTTAGGAGGCGTCCCACAGTGTATGCTGGCTGGCCATCGATGACACGGGGGGGAAGGGWTGGACCTAGAAACAGAAGACAGAGGACAGTGAGACAAGGGCTTAATCCTGGACAAATGAAAAGTAGGGTGAACACGGAAGGGTATGGGGCAACAGCAGGAAGACAGGAGTGGAACTAAGGACTCTAGAAATGGGGAAAGGACCAATGAAAATGGGMGAAAGTTTACGGGATTCTACCCGGAGGGTTAGGTCCCGAGTGGACAACCATACCCTCTGCCCGATACGATAYRGTGGAGCCAGAGTCCGGTGGTGATCCACTTGTTGACGATACCTGGAGGTGGTRTTGAGAAGAGCCGCCCAAGCTCTTTTCCAGGTACGCCGACAGCGGCGGACGAACATCTGGGCTAAAGGTATGTTGACTGCAACTTCTTGCTCTGGGAAGAGCGGAGGCTGATACCCCATGGAGCATTTGAAGGGGGAGAGTCCAGTGGCCGAGCAGGGAAGAGTGTTCCTGGCAAATTCCACCGAGACCAGTTGCTGACTCCAGGTGGAGGGGTTACTGGCAACAAGACACCGGGGTGCCGTCTCAATGTCTTGATTGCCTTGCTCCGACTGGCCGTTGGATTGGGGATGCAACCCGGAGGACAGGCTGTCCGACAACCCGATAAGGGTGCAGAACGCCCTCCAGAATTGGGACGAAAACTGAGGACCTCGATCCGAGACAATGTTGACCGGGAGTCCATGGATTCGGAAGACYTGCTGCACCATGAGCTGGGCCATCTCCTTGGCTGAAGGTGACTTGGGAAGAGGGATGAAATGGTCGGCCTTGGAGAACCTGTCAATCACCGTCATGCTGGTGGTGTTGCCATCTGATGGAGGAAGCCCAGTGACAAAATCCAGGGAAATATGGGACCAGGGGCAATGAGGAACAGGGAGTGGCTGAAGGAGGCCAGACGGAGCTGGCCGCAGAGTCTTGCTTTGAGCACACACCATGCATGCGGCGATGAAGACCGAGACATCAGGAGTCATGTTGGGCCACCAGAAGCGTTGTCGGAGGAAAGCCAGGGTACGACGAGCACCAGGATAACGGGTAAACCTGGAGGAGTGAGCCGATTCCAGGACTTGAGGCTGGGGCGAATCAYGAATGAACATCCGGTTAGCYTCCAGCTTCACATTATTGGACCCTGGGCGGTAGGAGATGGTGAAATTGAACCTGGTAAATAACAGGGCCCTGCGGGCTTGCCTTGAGTTAAGGCGCTTTGCAGTGCGGAGGTATTCTAAACTCTTATGGTCGGTCCATACCAAAAATGGATGTTCCGCCCCTTCCAGCCAGCGTCTCCACTCCTCCAGAGCCATCTTAACTTCTCTAAGATAGGGGGCAGCATTTTCACTTTTGGATAAATAGCGTGCCCAATTTKAACTTCCTTCTACTCATCCCCAGAATATAAGATATGCATATTATTTGTAGATTTGGATAGAAAACACTCTGAAGTTTCTAAAACAGTTTGAATCATGTCTGTGTGTATAACAGAACTTATGTAGCAGGCAAAACCCCGAGGACAAACCATTCAGATCTTTTTTTTTTTAAGTCACTGTCTGTTCAATGAGTTTCATACTAGATTTCTAATTMACTTGTTTGCAGTTCCTACCGCTTCCACTGGATGTCACCAGTCTTTGGAAATTGGTTGAGGTTATTCCTTTGTGTAATGAAGAAGTACGGCCATCTTGAACGAGTGTCACTTGAAGTGTACTTTTTGAGAGAGTATGACTCGAAAAGTAGTGTCAGTTTGTTGTCTTCCTGTATTGAACACAGATAGTCCCGTCTTCAATTTGATCGATTATTAATGTTTAAAAATACCTACAGTTGTATTACAAAAGTAGTTTGAAATGTTTTGGCAAAGTTTACACGTAACTATTGAGATATTTTGTAGMGACGTTGCGCAAATTGGAAGCWGTTTTTTTCTGGATCAAACGCGCCAAATAAATGGACATTTTGTATATATATGGACGGAATTAATTGAACAAAAGGACCATTTGTGATGTTTATGGGACATATTGGAGTGCCAACAAAAGAAGCTCGTCAAAGGTAAGGCATGATTTATATTTTATTTCTGCATTTTGTGTTGTGCCTGCAGGGTTGAAATATGCTACACTCTCTTTGTTTACTGTTGTGCTATCATCAGATAATAGCATCTTATGCTTTCGCCGAAAAGCCTTTTTGAAATCTGACATGTTGGCTGGATTCACAACGAGTGTAGCTTTAATTTGGTATCTTACATGTGTGATTTAATGAAAGTTCGATTTTTATAGTAATATTTTTGAATTTGGCGCGCTACATTTTTCTGGATTTTGGCCAAGTGGGACGCTACCGTCCCACATATCCCAGAGAGGTTAACAGCTAGGAGTTCCCGGTTCCAATCGTCATAGTTCCTCTCCGCCGAGTTGAGACGATGGGACATGAAGGCACAGGGATMAAGTTTTTMGTCCTGGAGGGATCGTTGGGAAAGAACGGCCCCTACTCTCACGTCGGAAGCGTCAACCTCCACCACAAACTGATGGGTRGGATCTGGATGGATGAGCATGGGGCAGTAGTGAATGGCTGCTTCAGATCCACAAAAGCCTTTTCCACTGCTGGGGACCATGTGAACGGTACCTTGGGAGAGGTGAGTGCAGAGAGGGGAGCTGCCAGGTTGCTGTAGCCCCGAATGAAACGGTGGTAAAAAATTTGCTAACCCCAGAAACCGTTGTAACTGCACCGTTGACGTGGGTTGGGGCCAATCCACCACCGCTCTCACTTTTTCCGGATCCATCTGAACATTCCCTTCAGTGATGATGTGAAAAAAAGAAAAGAGATAGTGGAGAGGTGGAACTCGCACTTCTCCGATTTTTACAAACAACTGATTCTCCAGGAGGCGCTGAAGAACTTGTTGAACATAGAGAACGTGTTCTTAGGCAGAACGGGAGAAAACCAGGATATCATCGAGGTAGACAAAACAAAACGATTCAACATGTCCTGGAGCACATCGCTGACCAGGGCCTGGAAGACAGCGGGAGTGTTGAGGAGTCCAAATGGCATGAGCAGGTACTTATGGTGTCCACTGGCTGTGTTGAAAGCCGTCTTCCACTCGTCTCCTTCGCGTATCCGAACAAGGTGGTAGGCCTTCCGGAGGTCCAGTTTTGAAAAGATGGTAGCCCCCTGGAGAGGTTTGAAAGCCGAGGAGAGGAGTGGTAGCAGGTAKCGATTCTTGATCGTGATGTCATTGAGGCCCCGCTAATCAAGGTCTTGCCAAGGGTGTGCAAAGCTGTCATCAAGGCAAAGGGTGGCTATTTGAAGAATCTCAAATATAAAATATTTGTAGATTTCTTAACACTTTTTTTGGTTGCTATATGATTCCATATGTGTTATTTCATAGTTTTGATGTCTTCACTATTATTCTACAATGTAGAAAATAGTTAAAATAAAGAAAAATCCTTGAATGAGTAGGTGTT
This sequence comes from Salvelinus sp. IW2-2015, assembly GCF_002910315.2. Classification (NCBI taxonomy): domain Eukaryota; kingdom Metazoa; phylum Chordata; class Actinopteri; order Salmoniformes; family Salmonidae; genus Salvelinus; species Salvelinus sp. IW2-2015. The sequence goes on from NW_019942503.1 coordinate 13,592, forward strand.
CTAAAACTTTTGACTGGTAGTGTATGTAAATGTGATATTTCCGTTTAAAAAAAGTTTGTATAAATTTGCAAACATTTCTGAAAAACATTGTTTTGCTTTGTCATTATGGGGTATTGTGTGTAGATTGCTGAAGGGGAAAAAACGATTCAATACATTTTACAATAAGGCTGTAACGTAACAAAATGTGGAAAAAGTCAAGGGGTCTAAATATTTTCCGAATGCACTGCATATATGTAGCTGTAGAGGGATATGTGTGTTGATAACCTATTTCACTCCAGGTTTAAACAAGAGCATGGGGAGCGCTGCCTGTTAATACAGTACCATATAGGTTCTTAGATCTGGTGGGAACTCCACTGTTTCACCCAGGGAGAAGCTGAGACTGGAATAACTTTGTGGAATAATTTTTTTCAGACAATGTCACTTATAAAATGTAGAGTCAGCAATATGACATAGATGCAGATATAGATTCGTCCGTTCTGGTCAGAGGCAGCCTAACATAAGCTGGCTAACAAAAACAAGGGGTGGGTTAACAATATGACATTGTGTTAATGTATATTTGTGCCTTGACAATACATTTTATGACATTCCTCCCTGGGGTATTATGTTACTATAAATGAAATTAAATATAACATAAAAATAACATACATGTCAAATTGGGGGAGTCTTATTTTGAAGTTTGTTACATCCAGCTCATAGGAAACTGGATGTAAATCTGTGCCGATGCTGGATACTACTCTGAGCCGGATGCTGGATGCTGAATGTAACTCTGACCCGGATGCTGGATGCTGGATGTATCTCTGAGCCGGATGCTGGATGCTGGATGTATCTCTGAGCCGATGCTGGATGCTGGATGTAACTCTGTGCCGATGCTGGATGCTGGATGTAACTCTGAGCCGGATGCTGATGTATCGCTGAGCCGGATGCTGGATGTATCGCTGAGCCAGATGCTGGATGTATCTCTGAGCCGGATGCTGGATGCTGGATGTAACTCTGTGCCGGATGCTGGATGCTGGATGTAACTCTGAGCCTAATGCTGGATTTTCTCTGAGCCGGATGCTGGATGTATCTCTGAGCCAGATGCTGATGTATCGCTGAGCCAGATGCTGGATGTATCTCTGAGCCGATGCTGGATATGTCGCTGAGCCAGATGCTTGGATGTATCTTTGAGCCGGATGCTGGATATATCTCTGTATCCGGATGCTGGATCTGAATGTACTCTGAGCAAGATGCTGGATATATCTCTGAGCCAGATGCTGGATGCTGGATGTATCTCTGAGCCGGATGCTGGATGCTGGATGTAACTCCGTGCCGGATGCTGGATGCTATCTGAGCTGGATGCTGGATGTAACTCTGAGCCATGCTGGATGTATCTCTTAGCCGGAAGCTGATGTATCTCTTAGCCGGAAGCG
>NW_019942503.1:20000-21999 GCF_002910315.2 Salvelinus sp. IW2-2015
ATTTTGTTTTCAGTGCCATGCGTTAGGATTTTTATTACTAGTAACATAAGTGCAGTCTGCTTCTGTTTTACACCGTTTGTGGTTGATATCTCTCAGGATCTCTTATACGATACAGTTATGCGTTTATAACTTTTTGTTTGATTATTTTGTTATTAGACTGAAGAACAAATACTTCCCATTCCACAGTCCATCATTATATTAAACACATTAAATCACTATTTCCCACAATGTTATGTTCGTAAATCCTTCTGAATTCATGGGGCTAGGATGGTTCAGGACGTGCAGGGGTACTGTTATAATGTAAAAGGAGAGCTTCAGAGATAAATAGTAGGGGAAAGGAAGTGTGGCGAGAAGGAGAGAAAAAAAGGGGTAGAAGACAAGAGGAGATTGACTTAGAAGGTGGAGAGAAGCATAGGAAGACGAGGACTATGAACAGAGAGAGGAATGAAAGAGCGAAGAAAATGCGAGTGATAGGAGCGGGAGGGGGGAGGAGACAACGACGGAGATAAGAGAGAGATAAGCGAGCGAAGAGATGCCTGGGATAACGACGGGAAGGGCGAGAGAGAGAACTGGAGAAGAATGACAAGAGAGAGACTGAGAGGAGGAGGGAGTGAGCGGCCGAGAGATCGAGAGACGGGAAGGAGAGGAGAGACGAGAGAGAATGACAGGAGAGTGAAGCGAGGGAGAGAGAGAGAAGAGACGAAGAGAGGGAAGGAGAGAGAGAGAGAGCGAGAGAGGAGAGAGGAGAAGAAGAGGAGAGAGAGAGCAGAGAAGAGAGGAACAGAAGACGAGAGAGAGAGAGAGAGAGAGAAGTAGATGGAGAGGAGAGGAGAAGAAGACGAGAAGGAGCAGGACGATGAGAGAGAGAGGAAGAGAGAGAGAGAGAGAGAAGAGGATGGGTGGGTGGGAGGGTAGGCGGGGGTTGACAGTAGAGCCATTTCATCCCCATCTGAACACGACAAATGCTTGCAGAGGATGGACGCTCCACTATAACATCATCCAACACACACACACAACACACACTACTCACTCACAACACACACACAACACACCACACACACACACACACAACACCACACACCCACACACACAGCACACACACACACACACACACACACCACAACCACACACACACACACACACACACACAACACACACACACACACCACCCCACACACACCACACACACACACACACACACACAACACACCACGTTATCTTATTTTGCTGAATGCTGTTCTCTGCACACAGATTCTCTTCATCTCTAGTCTTCTCTCTTACTCTCACTCCCTTCTGTCTCTTTTTTTCTGACATCTGCATATGTCTCATCTCTCAATCAGCACTTACACTTTCTTCTTCTCTTGCCCTCCCTCTCTTTCTTTGCCCTCTATCTCGCTTATACTCTCGCTCGTCTCTCTCCTTTCTTTCACTCTATCAGTCTTCTGTTATCTTGCTTTCTTCCACGTTATCTTTCTCCTCTCCTCTTGACCGTTTACTGGTTAGAGTTTGAACTGGTTTACCACGCTACCTTATGTCTAGAGATGCCCGGTTCTGATATACCACACTAGGTTCATGATTCCGCCTGAAATTCCCATGTGTTGGAAAAGGACAGGCAAGGCAAATATTTTTCCGTTTCATTACAGTATACTTACTGTGACGTGTTTGATGGCCAGAGTGTCTTTTCCATTCAGCCTTGTGGTGTAGTCTCGGATTGGTGTGCTTTTCTGCCTCAACACTTGAAGTTTGATCACTCCTCATCCCCTTTCATGCCTTCCCCTTTCCATCCCCTCCGCTATATAGTCGAGGGTGGGTGGAGTATTCAGTTCCTCTTGCGGACACACACACACACTACACACACACACACACACCACACACACACACACACACACATCCGACACACACACAACACACACCACACACAACACACACACACCACACACACACGACACAACACACATCACCACACACACACACTCCTTTTATCATATTCTCATCAAGC
>NW_019942503.1:22024-38264 GCF_002910315.2 Salvelinus sp. IW2-2015
GAGCTGAGTTTTGGTGACGACTAGATAGGCGACTGGTTGCGGAGTGAGTGAAGTAGGGTGTGGCAGGAGAGTTGAGTGGTTGAGTGAGAGGAGAGAGAGTGTTGGTCCTCCCTAAACCTGACGGCTTGTCTCAGATATTAATGTTGACCAAATTGGGACATCTGTCTCATTTGCTGTGTTGGCTGGTGGTTCTCCGACTCTGTTCTCGAGCACCTTGTCTTCCCGCTCCATCCCCTTTCGGCTCCCACGCTTCCGTGCTCCTTTATTTCCCTTCATTTCCATCTTACACTTCTCAATTTCGCCTCTGTCCACGTTAGCTTCTGTTCTTTCCGGAATCGCATTTCGTCTTTATTATTGATGTGTCCTAGGTGAAGTCAATTGTTTGCTTTGGATCGGTGCGCCATTACTGAGTCTTAACTTCTCTGTGGCCTCTGTCTGATGCTTTCTCTCCACTACTAACCCACCCTTTCTCTCCTCCTTCCCTTTCTGCCTCACCATCCATCAACGCCTTCTTCACTCATCTCTCTCCCTTCATTCATCCTTTCTATATATTTTTTTGGCGGACTGTGGTTTGCCTCCTCTCTCTGCTCTCTCTACCGGGAAATTCCGCTGACGAAAGATTGTCAAACCTGAACTTGCACGTTGCAAAACTTGATATCCATTTTTCAAATGAGATCAAAATGAAATTGAAACCAAGGTGATATCAAATCAGCTCCTGATGCTTGTTTGCGAGGGATGAGAATAATGGCCCCAAAACTGTGTTCTCGGCAGGAATTGCCCAATATGTAGTGAACTTACATTAGAGGTGAACCAACAATCTAGACGCTGACTAAGTATCCTGAACTGGAATATATACATGGATGGGCAAAAAAAGTAGTTTTAGCAGCACCAATTGATGCAAGTTCTGCCACTTTAAAAAAGATGAGAGAGGCCTGTATTTTCATCACATAGGTAACGACTTCAAACCTATGGACAGACAAACTTGAGAAAAAAAATCCAGAAAATCACATGTAGGATTTTTTGATGGAATTATATTTGCAAATATTATGGATGGAAAAAAGTAATTTTGTCATATACACAAGTTTATCTCAATACTTTATATACCCTTTGTTCGGCAATGAAGGAGGTCAACGTTTTCTGTAGTGTCTCACAAGGTTTTCACACCATGTTGGCTGGCGTATTTGGCCATTCCTCTCATGCAGATCTCCTCTAGAGCAGTGATGGTCTTTGGGGCTGTTTAGCTGGCGGCCGAACACGGACCTTTGCAACTCCCTCCAAAGATTTTCCTATGGGAGTGAGATCACTGACGAAGCTGCTAGCGCCACGTACCAGGACCTTGGAAATGCTTCTTACGAAGCCACTCCTTCGTTGCCCGGGCTGGTGTTGATTTGGGATCCATTGTCATGCTGAAAGACCCAGCACGTTGTCATCTTCATGCCCTTGCTGATGGAGGAGGTTTTCAACTCAAAATCTCACGATACAATGGCCCCATTACATTCTTTCTTTGACTACGGATCGTCGTCCTGGATCCCTTTGCAGACAGTCTCAAACCATATGTTTCCACCCCATGCTTACCAATGTACGTTATGGTGTTCTTTGGAATGCAGACTCACATTCTTTGTTCCTCCAAACGACGAGAGTTGAGTTTTTAACCAACAATGTTTCTACTTTTGGTTTATCTCACCATATGACATTCTCCCAATCTTCTTCTGGATCATCCAGCATGCTCTCTAGCAAAACTTCAGACGGCCCTGAGGCATTGTACTGCTTAATGCAGGGGGAACGTCTGGCCATGCAGGGATTTGCAGCTGCGGCCGTAGTGTGTACTGGATGGTAGGGCTTTGTTACTTTGGTCCCAGCTACTCTCGCAGCTCTTCACTAGGTCCCCCCGTGTGGTTCTGGGATTTTTGCTCACGCGTTCTTGTGATTTATTTTTGGACCCACGGGTGAGATCTTGCGTGGCCGCTAGATCAAGGCGAGTATTACTCAGTCGTCTTGTATGTCTCTTCATGTTCCTTAGTAATTGCATCCCACGTTGATTCTTCAACCGATAGACTGTTTACCGTATTGCAAGATTCAGTCTTCCCAGCCTGGCAGGGTCTACAATTTTTGTTTCTGTGATCCTTTGACAGCTCTTTGGTCCTTGGCCAAGTGGAGTTTGGAGTGTGACTGGTTTATGGTTGTGGATGATCAGGTGGTCTTTTTACTGAACACAGAATTTCGAACAGGTGTCGCATCTTATAAGGTAACGAGTGAGAGTGACAGAGGAGCCTCTCAAGCAAGAAGATTACGGTCTTGTGAGAGCTCAGAAATCTGGCTTGTTTGTTGATTGACCAGAATACTTATTTTCCACCATAATTTGCAAATAATTAATTAAAAATCCTACAATGTGATTTTCACGGATTTTTTTCTTCTTTTGTGCTGGTCATAGTTGCCAGTGTACCTATGATCAAATTGAAGCCTCTTAATCTATTTCTATAGTGGGAAGAACTGTGCCACAATTGGTGGCTGACGCTAAAATTACTTTTTTGCCCACTGTATTAGCGAGTAACTTTATTTTGTTTTCAGTGTCCATGCTTAGGATTTTTTACTAGTACATAATGCAGTCTGCTTCTGTTTTACACCTGTTGTGTTTGTATCTCTCAGATCTCTTGATACACGTACAGTTATGCGTTTTATAACTTTATTGTTTGATTATTTTGTTATTTAGACGGAGAACACAAAACTTCCCTTCCACGTCCATCATGTATTTAAACATTAAATCACTATTTCCCACAAATGTTATGTTCGTACAACCTTTCTTAGAATTCATGGGCATTTAGGAGTATGCAATGTTCATGTAAAGAGAGCTCGATAAAGAGAGATGAGAAACGGGTGAAGTCAAGCAGAGAGACTGTTTTAAATGAGAGAAGAGATAGAAGAGGAGATAAGAACAAGGAGAGAGCTTAAAGCAAGAAGAACATTCGAAGATAAGAGCGGGGAAGCGGGGGGGGAGCGAAGGACGGAGCAAAGTAGAGAGAAGGGAGCGAGCGAGATGAATGAGGCCGATAGGGAAACGGACGTTGAGAGGGAGAGAGAAGACGAGAGAGCGGAGCAAGAGATGAACAAGAGAGAGATGAATGACGACTGGAAGGACGAGGAGAGAAGAGAAGAGGGAGACGAGGACGGAGAGAGGCAACGAGAAGAGTCGAGAGACGGGAGAGAGAGGAGAGAGGAGGAGATGACAGAGAGAGAACGAGCGGAGAAGAAGACGAAGAGAGGAGAAGGAGAGAGAGACGAGAGAGAGAGAGGAGAGAGGAGAGAGGGAGAAGGAAGAGAGAGAGGAGAGAGAGAGAGAGAGAGTAAGTGAGAGAGAGAGAGAGAGAAGAAGACAGAGAAAGAGAGAGAGAGAGAGAGAAAAGAGAGGAGAGGACAGAGAGAGAGAGGAAGAGAGAGATGAGAAGAAGAGGATGGTGGGTGGGGAGGGTCGGCGGTTGACGTAAGGCCATTCATCCCCATCTGAACAGACAAACTGCTGCAGAGCTGAGGTACGCCCCTTACAAACTCACTCCACACACCACACACACACACACACTACTCATCACAACACACACACACACCACCACACACACACACACATCACACCAACACACACACCCATCACACACACACACAACACACACAACGACACACACAACACCACACACACACCCACACACACACACACACACCCACACACACCACCACACACACACACACACACACACACACGCCCACTAACCATTATCTATATTTTGCTGACATGCTGTTCTCTGCCACAGATCTCTTCATCTGCTACTTCTCTCTTACTCTCTACCCTTCTGTCTCTTTTTTTCTGACATCTGCATAATGTCTCATCGTCTCAATCATCACTTTACACCTTTCTTCCTCTCTTGCCCCCCTTCTCCTTTTTTGCCCTCTATCTCGCTTTACTCTCGCTCGTTCTCCTCTCTTCTTTCACTCTCTATCAGTCTTTTATCTTGCTTTTTCCGCTTATCTTTCTCCTCTCCTCTTGACCTTTACTGGTTAGAGTTCTGACTTGTGTTACCACGCTACCTATGTCTAGAGAGCCGGTTCTGATAACCACAACAGTTCATGACTTCCGCCCTGAAATTCCCATGCTGTTGAGAACAGGAAGGCAGCAAATATTTTTCCGTATCATTACAGTAATTACTTAGCTGACGGTTTGATGGCCAGAGTGTCTCATTTCAGCGGAACGTCTCTGAGTGTGATGTGTCTTTGGTCTCCTCACACTTGAGATGTTGATTCACCTCTCATCCCCATTTCATCTTCCCCTTTCACTCCCCTCCGCTAATAGTTCGAGGGTGGGTGTGAGTGATTCAGTTCCTCTTTGGCCGTGTACACACAAACACTACACCACACACACACAACACACACACCACACACACACGACACACACACACACCACCACACAACACACACACACACACACACACACACACCAACACACACACGACACACACACATCACCACACACACACTCCTTTTACATATCTCATCAAAGCCTTGTTTGGACAGTGGCCACGTATTGACCGTGGCTGCAGGTCATTTGGGGAAATTGCCGCCCTCGTGTTTTCACTGGCTTCTCCTCTTGTTATTTTTGTCTTACGCTCCTATTCAGAGGCAAACATTGTCTCCTTGATATTAACTCTCTCTGTATGTGTGTGTGTGTGTGTGTGTGTGTGTGTGTGTGTGTGTGTGTGTGCCCACACAGAAGAAGCACATGAATTTCACGTGAACACGTGAAGTGTTCCAAAAGCACATGTTATCACGTGACAACATGTTAAGCAACATGTGATTACATGAAACAACACATGTGAAAACGTGATCACATGTGAAGTGTTCCAATCATGTGGTTTTGCTGCCGTTGACAGGAAAACACACCATATCAATCAGCTGGCCTCTCCAACAGACAAACAGACAAACATATCTGGTTTGAACCTGTTGGTTTCATGTCAATAGCAGCTCATCACCAGATGTTTGACGAGCCACTTCTAACTGTCTCGTCTTTCTCTGGGGGTCAGTGACTTCTTGACCTCAGGCAGGTTAAGGGCAGGGTGGAGTTCAAAAGGTCAAATCTCGTTATAGTTGAACCACCCACCTTCACAGGCATCCCCACTTTCTATACCTCCCTCTCTCTTTCTCTGTGGGTCAGTAACTCACTTCTTAGCCTCTCCCCCTCTCTCTCACTACCCTCTCTCTGGTTCTTTCTCACTCACCCTCTCCTCTACTATCCTGGAACGTCAAAGCACTGAATTACACCTGACACTACCTTCTTTTCATATAATTTTTCCACTCTTTCCCCCTTTCCCTGTTTCTATTTCTCTGTTGCCTCCCTCCATGAATGGTAACCCTCTATTTCCTCTGAAATTATATAGTGCCTTGCCCCACTGAAGACCCCATCTTTCTTCTAAAAATACATCTCTAGCACCACTGGGGCCTGTATAGAGCGAGAGTGGAGCATGAGGAAAACTCAAGGACAGGACTTTGGAACAAGAAAAGAAAAATGAGCATGAAGGTTACCCTGGTTAATATACTGTATGTTCTTTATTTCTTTTTCTCCTCCCTCCTCTCCCTCCCTCCTCTCCCTCCATTCTCCCTCCTGCAAACTTGTCGAACTCCGCTCTCCCTATCCTGGCTTCTGAATGCCTCAGTGTGTGTGTGTGTGTTTCTGTGTGTGTGCCCCTGCCCCTCTCTCCCTCTCTCCCTTTCTCCCTCTCTCTCTCTCTCTCTGCCAGGCAGCAAGGGCTGCCTGGCAGCCGGCGGCGGTTTGTCATAACAGTCATCAGTAACTGTCGCCGTGGCGCCCGGAGCTTAATTAACCCACTCACTCATTAGCATGCCTTCACCTCGTCAGCCAATCAGAGACAAGAGAACACTCTGATTATTCACCAGTACAGTCTCAGCCAATTACGCGGGCCAAATGGAGGCGCATTAATCAAATCTTTAGTATGGCGGCAAACCGGCTCATATCAGATTGCAGGAGGCTGCAGAACTAATATGTCACTGTCGCAGCCTTGCGCAGTAAGGCATTTAGGGATGCATTAACTGGATGCTCTCACACACACACCACACACACACACACACACACCACACACACCACACCACACACACACACCACACACACACACACACACACACACCACACACACACCCACACCACACACACACACACACACACACCACACACACACACACACACACACACACAGCACACACAACACACACCATATGGGCTCAGCATGAAAAGTGAGCTATAGTAATGTGGAACACGGGCCCTCTGAAAATCTAGTAGCTTGACATGGCTTGCGGGGGGAAAGGGGCGTTCGCATTGAGTATGCAGGGACGGAAAAAGAGAGAAGAGAGAGAGAGAGAGAGAAGAAGAGAGAGAGACGAGAGAGAGATAGAGAGAGAGAGAGAGAGGACGAGAGAGAGAGAGAGAAGAGAGAAGAGAGAGAAGAGAGAGAGGCAGAGACGAGAGAAGATAGACGAAAGAGAGAGAGAGAGAGAGAGAGAGAGAGAGAGAGAACAGTGAGCCTGCCTTTACTCCCCCACCGCTAATATTTCATCTGTCTCTTATTCTTTCCTTTCCTTTTTTCCTCTTTTGTCTTCAAAAAAAAATCAAGGACGACAAGCTGAAATGGCGAGTGTTGGGATGAGGGAGAGAGGAATGAAGGTGGGAGTGAAGAGGAGGAGGAGAGGGGCGGAGGGGGAAAGAGAGATGAAATGAAATGAAGACAGCCAGAGGGATGGAGTGGAAATGAAAGACGCGGCATGAGGAGAACGGGAGAGAAGGGGCTGACAAATGAAAAGAAAAAGAGAGGTATGCAGAGAAAGGACAGGGATGGAGTTGTCACACCACCAGCGACGCCAGAAAAGCTCAGAGTTTACCACAGATACCTCTTTCCACAAAACACACATGACGTCACAGGTGAGAATGTCACTGACAGGCTACGTGACGTCTTCATACTGTACTTAGGCCTCGTCCCATTCCTTCCAACATAGTATACGATAGCGGGCAGGGAACATTCCTCCTACTGTGTGGTCTACGTGGCTCAACTGGTTGGGGTGTGGTGCCAGCAACATGGTGGTTATGGGTTTGATTACCTTATGGTTCATCCCTAGGTGGTTAACTGTCACAATGTATTTTGTCTAGAGTAACTATGTGCTGTATTGAGTTACAAACTGAAACAGTAATGGGTAGGTTAAGAATGAGTACTATCCACATATCTTTCTAATTTTATTTGTTGTATATAGGTCTATGTGTTGCTAAAATAGCTTTTCAAGGAGAACCCCATTTCAGCCAGTTAAAATACAGAGAGGGAGAGAAACGGAGCGAAAGAGAGAATCAGAGAACGAGAGAAAGAGAGAATCAGAGAGAATGAGAGAAAGAGAGAATCAGAGATCGAGAGAATGAGAGAAAGAGCGAGGGAGGGAGGGTGACAAAAGGCTTGAGTAAAAAGCTGTCTGGGTGATTTTAATGAGCTGCGACGTTTTTATTATCATTATTAATTAGCAGTTTTCAACCAACCGAATGAAATCAATATGTTGGAGTGAAACGAATTTCAGCAGGCCATTGGGATCAATCAGTGGGAGTTTTTATCTACATAACTGCCACTAAGCCCGGCTCGTTAGGGCTACATTAGGAGCACCAAGATTGGCGGGGCTTTTAATTAAAGTGACATAAACCMAACGACCATTTTTCTTCCGCTGCTCACTTCTAATCTCATTTGCAATTTCTCCCCTTTTTTTTCTTTTTCTCTTTCTGTCGTGTGTTTGAGCGAAGTGTGCAGCTGCTTGCTGCTTTCTCTTGGTTTATTTCTTCTTTCTTCTCGAGTTCTCTCTCAAACACACGACCAGAAAACATACACACACATGGTGTGCACAGATGTGCATACACTTACGCAGACACACGCGCGCGCTCGCGGACACATGCACGAACGCACGCACACACGCACGCACCCACACAAGTTCTTTAATCTCTCTCGCTCACCTCTTAATCAGACAACCAGGAAAATGGGATTAGGGACTATCTGCTGAAATTCCGGGTTTCCAAGTGGGAGATTTTGTCCTTGTTTACTAAGCTGTGGTTTTCCCCCGGGAAGAGAGACAGAATCCCACAGTCCCACTTGACATGATGAGAGCTTCAGACCAGGGAGAACACACATCTCAACCATGTCTCTCTCGACTATACGTCTAAATCTCAAGCAACTTCAAGCTGTTACTGTAAAATAATTTCATCCCCTGTTGGAGGCACACAAAGAATATCTCTCCTCTTCATCTTTCTGTCTTTCTCCCTCTGTCATTCATTATTTTAATTTAGACAACAAAGATGTGTTAAATATCTAATTGTTACCCTCCCTCCCTCCCTCCCTCCCTCCCTCCCGACCGAGGCCCATAGCCCACCAGTTAATCCCTGTCTAATTTATTACCCAGATGCCCCTGTTCTGAAGGCCCATTAACAACACACACTGACACAGCACACTGGCCCATGTCCTCATTTATCCTGTTATCACACACACATGCAAGCACACACACACACACACTTGGACCGAAGACAAAGCATGATATCTTCCTCGTTTTCACCGCTCCCCCACACACACATACACACACACATACACACACAGGTCCATGTCCTAATTTATCGTCTTATTACAGTACAGAGCCACCAGCAATTAATTATCCATTAAAGCACCAGTGTGCAGGATTTATGGTAGGGGATGGGGGTGGAGGCAGACTGGGGACGAGAGATGGAGGAGGAGAAGTGGGGAGAACAAAGATGAGGGAGGGGAGAGAATAGAGAAGGAGTAAAAGAGGCAGAGAGGGTAGGATAGGAGCTGGGGAGAGAGGGTGTAGGTGAGAGGAGAGATAGGGGAGAAGGGTTGAAGACTGGGGGAGAGAGGTGTGGGGTGGAGAGGACAGGATGGGGTAGATGTGAGAGGAGGAGTAGGAGAGGGAGAGAGGAGAAGTGCAGTACGTTGGTATGATCTGAAAGCGAGAGTATCAATTAAACAGGGAGCGAGATACAGTATTGTGACACATCCGTGCCGGGCCTGACAGAGAAGCCTTAGAGGAAGCATGTAGTGTACTATTCTATACTGTCTCTGCTGTCTCTGCTACAGCGATACTGCTGTCTTCATCATTGTCTCTGTCAGCAGTGATGGACTATAATGAACATGAGAAACAACAGCACTAGCTGAAGGCTACTCACATATTCACAGCTTGCTGCTCTGCTCTGCTCGGAGCCTCTTAGCACACTGTCACTTGCTGCCTTTTCTCTCCCGACTCCCCAGATGAAGAGGAATATTATCCCTCCGATGCTGACACACACTTCATGTCTTCATGAAAAATGCTGTTTATGGTTTTTCTTTGTTGTGGTAGCGGAATGTGTCAAGGAATACCGGCATCTGGATTTGTCACTGTCTGCCGAGTTACTTTTATATTCACCTCTATCTTCTTTCTGTCAATAGTAACACTACGGAGCAGGGAGGAGGAGAGGAACAACAAGGAACAACAGACACATATCTCTACGACGTTGTGTTTGTCCTTTGARGAGGAAGAAGAATAGAAAGAGGACTGGCAGGATCAAGAAGAATAGAAAAATTGCATAGGAGCAATTCCACTGATCCTGTATTGGACCTGTTGTAGGTGGAACTTGTAGGAGCAGCTGTATTGTATTATTCAAACAGAAACATTCAAACAGAATATATTCCCCCTCAGCTATCCTCATCATAACTACTATGGATTGGGCTGAATGAGTAGAGTACAGTAGAGTACGTGAGCTGATCAATAGGCCCAGTCTGCTCCCTGGCCCGTGGCGCCAGCCTCCCATCAACGCTCCGGCCTAATGTTAGCCACAGCAGCTATTTATCATCTGAAGGAAATTATAGCTCAACGTGTAAATAAATACAAACCTTTTAGGAATGAAAAACAAGTATTAGTTTCCCCATTCCCATTAAATCTACCTGTGACTGTCTGTCTTTTGGAAAGCAGTCTTTTGGAATGCGGTAGGTGGGCTTCACACACACACCCACGCACGCAGGCAGGCACACAAACACTCACAAACACACACACACACCGTTCTAAAGACTATACCACTCTAGATCAGTGGCACTGCAGGAGGTACTGGGCAGGGGTATATTCATTATGCTTATTCTGTTGCAAAATGTTTCTTAAAACCTCTTGGCACACAGATCCTTTAGCGGGATCATTTTCGTCAACATCCGCTGAATTGCAGAGCACCAAATTTAAAAAAAATTACATTTTTTTTATTTTATTTCATGAAATCACAAGTGAAATATACCAAAACACAGTTTAGCTTGTTGTTAATCCACCTGTCGTGTCAGATTTTTGAAAATATGCTTTACGCAAAGCAATCCAAGCGTTTGTGTGAGTTTATCGATCAGTAGACAAAACTTACAAACAGCTATCAGCAAAATAGTTTGGTCACGAAAGTCAGAAAAGCAATAAAATGAATCGCTTCCTCTGATGATCTTCGGATGTTGCCGCGCACGAGACTCCCAGTTAAACAATAAATGTTACTTTTGTTAGATAAAGATTATTTTTATATCCAAAAACCTCCAATTTGGTTGGCGCGTTATGTTCAGTAATCCACAGGCTCGTGCAGGTCATGAAGGGCAGACGAAAATTCCAAATAGTATCCGTAAAGTTCGTAAAAACATGTCAAACGTTTTTTTACATAAATACTGATAATATTTCAACCGGACGGTAAACTTTCAATACAAGAGAGAAAGAAAATGTTGAGCTACCACTTTCGCGCGCATGAACTATCGAAGGACATCTGGCATGACGCGATTTGATAAATCTCGCTCATTTTTCAGAATAAAAGCTTGAAACTATGTCTAAAGACTGTTCACACCCCGTGGAAGACATAGGAAAAGGAATCTGGTTGATATCCCTTTAAATGGAGGAAAGGCAGGCAATGGAACAGGGATTTTTCAAAATAAGAGGCARTTCCGMGTTGGATWTCCTCAGGTTTTCGCCTGCAAAATCAGTTCTGTTATACTCACAGGCAATATTTTGACAGTTTTGGAAACTTTAGAGTGTTTTCTATCCTAATCTGTCAATMATATGCATATTCTAGTATCTAGGCCTGAGAAATAGGCAGCTTACTTTGGGAACGTTATACTTCCCTCTAGCTTCAAGAGGTTAACACTAGAACTGCTGACCCTTTCAGCCTATAAGTAACCGCTAGAGAAAGTTGAGAATGTATATCAACCCGCAAGGTGAGCAAACATAAGCACCAATGCTTGATAAATAGTGCAAGTCTGGTCTCGGCGACTAGAGGTAAAATAGTAAACGTAAATAGCTAACACTTAATCCTAACCTTAACCCTTTAACCCAACTCCTAAACGTAACCCTAACACATACACTAGCTAACGTTAGCTAGCTAGCCACCTAGCTAGAATTCGTAACATATAAGTTTAGAAAATTCGTAACATATTGTACGTTTAACCAATTCCTAACATATTGTACATTTAGCAAATTTGTAACACATAATACGAATTGTAATTCACAAGATATCATACTAAATGGGTGATGGATATCCACATATTAATACATACCATACGAAGTGTAACTTATCATACCAKATAGAGTGTATCTCAGATTTTTGTACAGAATAATACGAAATGCTCTGAGACCAGGTTGATAGTGCATAAACAATTGTAAAGGGTGAATTGCATAAAGACATATTATCGGTACTGTATTTGTTTAGATTGAGTCAAGYATATGTTTTGTACAATTCTACAAAGTCCTACTGAAAAATGTATAGCCTATTTCCGTTTCATTTACAATAAAAACATTGCAGTGTAATACATTTGACACATTATTTTTGTAGAWTCGATTAGTAATAGAGTTACAGTAAGTAATACTGTCCAGTTACAGTTTATTTTGGGCAAAGTAGAAAGTAAAAGACAATAATAATATAACCAGSRYYATGCACAGGTGAATTTATTTCSCATATTCTTAAACAAAAGCACCAGTTCATGTACAATTGTAAAGGATGAATTGCATGAATAAACATGGAAATACAGTATATCCATGGCAAGATACAAAAACAGTCATTTGCTGATTGTATTGGACACTGTATTGTGGCCGTATATCCTGTTTATGAGAGAATCAATCTCATTCTCTCTTTATCTTTCGGGTCCACAGACGCACAGTTTCGGGGCTTTGTGTGAGCAGACCCACAAACAAAATAGTTGCACTACACCAGTTTTCATGGGCCTTGTTTCGTGTGCATCTTCCCGACTTAACATTGTGTGTTCTTTTCCCCGAGTGGGAGTGTGGTGCGGCGGGGAAGAGGGAGAGCAGGACGACGCTGCTGTTGGGGCCCATCTTGGGGCTGTAGCTGCTTTTTACCAGGAGCGTATCAGAGGATGCGTACTCAGAGGATGCGTACTCAGAGGATGCGTACTCAGAGCATGCTCTGACCAGATGGCAATTTTTTTTTTTTTATGCTTGTGTTCTTATTTTTCTATTATTTCTCTTTTTTTCTCTATGCACTGTTAGTCTACACTTGTTGTTTACGAAGCATGTGACAAATAACATTTGATTTGATGTGGAGTACAGTTCCACTGGTATATTGTTTTGCACAGAAGGCAGCAGCCCCCTACTCTGTTTGTTCACTGTTCCGAGCAGGCTAGTCTTCTTTGCAATCAACTGGTCACATAAATAAGGAAAACTGTTGAATTTGTCTCTTTACCGTCTSWMMMSSCRSTMRTSTMTTTTTTCTGTGGCGAGGCAATGGAGGCAGAGGCTCGAAGTCAATATCAGACTCAGATGAAGACTCTTCAACAGCAACGTCGATTTCGAGCTCAGTATCGGATCCTCGATCTGATTCCAGCTCATCTAAATTCTGCAGCATTTGCAATGCTGTCACTGCGTCCCATCGTTTGGTTTGGCTTTCCATTGTGAACTATACACGTTGTARGTTGTACTCAGTGTCTGATTTGACTCCTCGAGGGGAGACTATATACCATTTCTAGCCTTTCATAATAAAATAATGGGACCGCCCACAATGCCCAGAATTCTTCATTATCATTACACTATTGTTSTAAATTCAATCATCCTCTTCTGTCACACCCTGATCTATTTCACCTGTCTTTGTGCTTGTCTCCTRCCCCTCCAAGTGTCACCCATCTTCTCCATTATCCCCAGTGTATTTATACCTGTGTTCTCTGTTTGTCTGTTGCCAGTTCGTTTTGTTCGTCAAGCCTACCAGCGTTTTTCCCCTTGCTCCTGCCTTTTTCTAGTTCCTGTTTTCTTGTTTTCCCGGTTTTGARCATTCTGCCTGCCCTGACCCTGAGCCTGCCTGCCATTCTGTACTTTGTCACACCACCCTGGATTATTAACCTCTGCCTGCTCTGACCCCGAGACTGCGTGCCGTTCTTTACCGTATGGACTCTGATCTGGATTACTGACCTCTGCCTGCCCTTGACCTGTCGTTTTGCCTGCCCCGTCTTAGTAATAAACTTTTGTTACTTCGACACTGCCGCCATCTGGGTCTTCTCCTGAAACGTGATAGTACAAACTGGCCACGACTGTCCCAGCAGACTCGGACCAACTCTGCAACYTCATCTCCTCCCAAGGAGCCACCATTGGAAGGCATGAGGAGTTGCTTTGTGGTCTTATGGAAGGGTTCCAGACCTTGGCCGAACGCCATGACCGAGCATTGAACACATTGCTGGAGCAATTCCGTGGGTTGTCTGTTAGGCAGCCTACCACAACCGTAACTTCCCAGCCCCTCAGTATCCCAGCTGTTTTGGGGCGACAGGTAGTCTAGTGGTTAGAGCGTTGGGCCTGTAACCGAAAGGTCCCCGAGCTGACAAGGTTAAATCTGTCGTTCTGCCCCTGAACAAGGCAGTTCCTAAGCCATCATTGTAAATCAGAATGTGTTCTTAAAACCTCTTACAGCTACCTCCCTCCCCCTTCTTTCAATTTCCCACGTGAAGACATACCCAAATCTAACTGCCTCTAGCTCAGGCCCAGAAGCAAGGATATGCATATTCTTGGTACCATTTGAAAGAAAACACTCTGAAGTTTGTGTAAATGTGAATTGAATGTAGGAGAATATAACACAATAGATCTGGTTTAGATAATACAATGAAAAAAACATAAGTTTTTTCTTTTTAATTGTTGTATCATCATCTTTAAAATGAACAAGATAAAACAAACATTCAGATATGAATATGGGGACAATTTCAGTGAAAAACATAAGAGGGCAACAGTACTTGTGCAACGTTTCAGAATGATAACTTCCAAAATGAGTGTGCTACATGACATTTATCATGAAGTCACCCAGGTGTCCCACACAAGTAGCCCAAATGTACCCAAGTGGCCAAATTGGTGAAGGTATACATTTTGAAACAAATAACTATATACAAAATACCAAAATGGTATTCTAACACACCCCCCCAAAAAATGGAGAGAAAAAAAATGGGGGGGAAAAATGGGAAAGAAATTATTGAAAAAAATATATACATTTACAAAATAACATGGGTAACTATTTACACACTTTCAATATTTGGAAGACCCTCAGTCCTCTATCAAATCAAATCAATTTATATAGCCCTTCGTACATCAGCTAATATCTCAAAGTGCTGTACAGAAACCCAGCCTAAAACCCCAGCACATTTTTTAAGTAATTAATTTGCTATTTTTTGCCATGACATAAGTATTTGATACACTAGAAAAGCAGAACTGAATATTTGGTACAGGAAACCTTAGTTTGCAATTTACACGAGATCATTACGTTTCCTGTAGTTCTTGACAGGTTTGCACACACTGCAGCAGGGAATTTTTGGCCCACTCCTCCATACAGACCTTCTCCAGATCCTTCATGGTTCGGGGCTGTCGCTGGGCAATATCGGATTTCGCCCCTCAAAGTTTCTATTGGGTTCAAGGTTCTGGAGACTGGCTAGGCCACTCCAGGACTTGAGATGCTTCTTACGGAGCCACTCTTAGTTGCCCTGGCTGTGTGTTTGGGTCGTTGTATGGCTGGAAGACCCCGCCCGACACCATTCTTCATGCTCTTACTAGAGGGAAGGAGGTTGTTGGTCAGATCTCGCGATACATGGCCCCATCCATCTCCCTCAGATAACGTGTGCAGTCCGTCCTGTCCCCTTTGCGAGAAAGCTCCAGAAGAATGATGTTTCCACCTCCATGCTTCACGCGTTGGGATGCGTGTTCTTGGGGGTTGGTACTCATCCTTCTATTCCTCCAACGACGGCCGAGTGGAGTTTTACGAGCCAAAAAGCTCTATTTTTTGTCTCATCCAGACCAACATGACCTTCTCCCATTTCCTCCTCTTGGATGCATGCCAGATGGTCATTGGCAAACTTCAGACGGACCTGGACATGCGCTGGCTGCAGCAGGGGGACCTTGCGTTCGCGCTGGCAGGATCTTTAATCCATGACGGGCGTAGTGTGGTTACTAATGTTTTCGTTTTGAGACTGTGGTCCCAGCTTCCTTTCAGGTCATTTTGACAGGTTTCGTGTAGCTTCTGGGGCTGATCCTCACATTCCTCATGATCCATTGATGCCCCACGAGGTGAGATCTGCATGGAGCCCCACGACCGAGGGTGATTGACCGTCAATCTTGAAGCTTCTTTACCAGTTTCTAATAATTGTGGCCTGAACAGTTGTTGCCTTCTCACAAGCTGCTTGGCTATTGTCCTGTATGCCATCCCACCTGTACAGGTCCTACAATTTTATCCGTGATGTCCTTACACAGCTCTCTGGTCTTGCCATTTGTGGAGAGGTTGGAGTCTGTTTTGATTGAGTGTGTGGGCAGGTGTTTTTTAATACAGGTAACGAGTTCAAACAGGTGCAGTAATACAGGTTAATGAGTGGAGAAGCAGGAGGCGCTTTTCTTAAAAAAAACTAACAGGTCTGTGAGAGCCGGAATTTCTTAACTGGTTGGTAGGTGATCAAATACTTATGTCATGGCCAAATTAAATGCCAATTTATTTACTTAAAAATCAATACAATGGTGATTTTTCTGGATTTTGTTTTAGATTCCCTCCTCTCACAGTTGAAGTGTACCTTATGATAAAAAACTGAACAGACGCTCTACATGCTTTGTACTGTAAGGAAAACCTGCAAATCGGCAGTGTGATCAAGATACTTGTTCTCCCCACTGTATAGTGTCCGAGAGGGTGCTCCTCAAACAATCGCCA
>NW_019942503.1:42586-46162 GCF_002910315.2 Salvelinus sp. IW2-2015
AACACAAAGCAATGCAGGTGTAGAAGCACGGTGGCTAGGAAAAACTCCCTAGAAAGGCCAAAACCTAGGAAGAAACCTAGAGAGGAACCAGGCTATGAGGGGTGGCCAGTCCTCTTCTGGCTGTGCCGGGTGGAGATTATAACAGAACAGATTTTCAAACGTTCATAGATGACCAGCAGGGTCAGACACTAATAATCACAGTGGCCCAGGAGGTGTGGAGCCAGAGACACCAGGGTCCTGCTGGATGAACCAGCTTCAGAGGGGGATGGACACGTTGGCACTGGGGGCGTCAGTCAGTGTCACTGTGAAAGAAATGTTCAGTTAGAATAGTTTCACATATGAGCCCTGTATCAACAGGTATAATAAACAGATATATAGAGTACAGGGAACATAAAGTGCTGTTCCATTTACTTTGGCCATTTTGTTGGGCCTGCCTCAAATAGGCTATTTCATGTGGGGGTGGGGGTGAGCGGCAGACACACGCACCTCGACCATGCTCCTCTTAATCCATAATATGTAGACTGAGTAAGGAAGCATGGTCGCTGTGTTGAGATGTGTGGGTTTGCTGTTACATTCTACTCCATTCCATTTTTTTTATTATATATATATAATATATATATTATATATTTATAACAGTGGGGAACTAAGTATTTGATACATGAACAATTTTCAGGTTTCCTACTTCAAAGCTTGTGAGGTCTGTAATTTTATCATAGGTACACTTCAACTTGAGAGAAGGAATCTACAAACAAAAATCCAAGAAAACACATGTATGATTTTTTAAGTAATTAATTTGCATTACTGCATGACATAAGTATTTGATACATCAGAAAAGCAGAACTGAATATTTGGTACAGGAAACCTTAGTTTGCAATTTACACGAGATCATTACGTTTCCTGTAGTTCTTGACCAGGTTGCACACACTGCAGCAGGGAATTTTTGGCCCACTCCTCCATACAGACCTTCTCCAGATGCGTCCTTGAGGAGAAGATTCAATGCACGAGCAGCACAGCCCAATTGGGTGTATGTGAGGGTAGGACTCCTCCACTTTAGACCAAGCAGCCTTCATGTTCGCAGCATTGTCTGTCAACCAGTGAAATAACCCTCTGTGGTCCAAGGTCATTGATGACTGCCTTCAGCTCATCTACAAATGTAGAGACCAGTGTGTCTTTGTCCCTGTTTGTCTGTGCTCTTGTAGAATACTGGTTGAGGCGTTGAGATGAGGTTAGTAATTTATTCCTTGCCCCGGAACATTCTACCGCCAATCAGAGATGAGGTTGTTTCAAGAAAGTCTGCTTTCTTCTATGATTTGCTTGACAATCACTTGAAACTCTGTTGAAACTCGCATCCAGCAAATTATAGAGAAAAGCCTGTCTGGTTGGAGGCGGTGTATGCTGAGCGGAGGAACATTCAGAAAATCTCTTCCATACCTGTTGAGCAGCAGAGCGGGAACCAGTTGCATACACAAGCTCAAGCAAGCATCATAAGACATTTTCTCTTGACTACGTTCCTCCATTGAGTCAAAAACACTTCTGATTCCTGTTGCTATCGATAAGGTGTCTGATTCATAATTTTCACCTCGAATAGAAGTAGAGGGACTTTTTCAGAGGTTGCTTGTTGTGAGCGCTGAGGACTATTGCCACTTGGCCCAGATGATTCTACATCTTGTTTTCTGCATTTTTCACATATGATTTGCACAGTATTTGCAAATGTACACCGCTTTTCCTTCTTACATTAGCTGCAGTGGAATTTCTCCAATCTCTCTCCTCGCAAGGCATGTTTTTGCTTTAATAGCTGCTGTAAATCAGACAGTGCAGTTAGATTAATAAGAATTTTAGCTTTCAACCAACACAAGACAGTTATATTTACCTAAATGTTTAAAATAATCCATAATATTTATGATTATTTATTTGAATTGCGTGCCCTCCAGTTTCAACGGAAGTTGTCCTGCTAGCGGGACACCGATCCTTAATTAAGTCTCCTCAGGTTCCRGTGGTAWTGGGATTCTCTTGGCTCCAGCAACAAAATCCCCTAATTGACTGYTCTGCTGGTGCCACGCTCATTGCCTGAAGTCAGCGCAGCCTGCCCCGGGACGTCTTCCTGGGGGCTCGGAAGTTGCCTCGGACCTCTCCGCCATTCCCGTAGAGTACCAGGACCTCCGGGAGGTGTTCAGTAAGGCCCGGGCCACTTTGCTTTCGCCACACAGCCCCCGCTCCAGCCCCGGGGATGACTGTACTCTCTGTCGGGTCCGGAGACCAAGGCCATGGAGACTTACATTGAGGACTCCCTAGCTMCAGGGTTCATCCGTCCTTCTGCCTCCCCCGCCAGCGCAGGGTTCTTCTTTGTGGAGAAGAATGGCAAAACCCTGCGCCCGTGCATTGACTACTGGTGCCTCAATGACATCACGGTAAAGAACCTCTACCCGCTACCACTCATCTCCTCAGTCTTTGAGTCGCTCCAGGGAGCCACCGTGTTCTCCAAGCTGGACCTATGGAAGCCTAACACCTGGTGCGGATACGGTAAGGGYACGAGTGGAAGACTGCTTTCAACAAGGACAGCYGTCACTACGAGTGTCTGGTCATGCCATTTGGCCTTAGCAATGCCCCTGTTGTGTTCRAGYCTCTGATAAATGATGTTCTCCGCGACATGTTGAACTGGTTCYTCTTCAACTACCTCAACAACATCCTCGTTTTCTCCCGCTCTGCCCAAYAACACATGCTCCACGTCTGACAGGTTCTCCAACGCCTCCTGGAGAATTGCTTTTTGTGAAAGCAGAGAAGGGCGAATTCCATCACTCCACCATCCCCTTCCTTGGTTATATCATCGCTGCCTGTAGTGTACAGATGGATACTGAGAGCAGTGGTGAATGGGCCCCAGCCTACATCCAGAGTGCAACTGCAATGTTTCRTGGGATTCGCCAACTTTTATCACCATTTTATCCAGGGTTACAGCACTCTGGCTGCCCCTCTGTCTGCACTCACCTCTCCCAAGGTTCTGTTCACGTGGTTCCCAGCTGCTGACCGGGCATTCCAGGGTCTCAAACACTGTTTAACCACAGCTCCCATCTTGGTTCATGCTGACCTGTCCCGCCAGTTCGTAGTGGAGGCCTATGCTTCAGATGTCGGAGTGGCGGCTGTCCTGTCCCAACGTTCTGCCCTGGACCTCATCAATGTGCCTRCTTCTCCCATCGCCTCAATGCCACAGAGAGGAACTACGGTGAGGGGAATCGTGAACTTCTCGCGGTGAAGATGGCTTTGGATGGAGGGGAGTCACTGGATGGAGGGGGCGGAACATCAGTTCTCCGTGATTTCTTTACCCTCACGTAATATCTTCACCCTCATCATTCAGTTCATTCAAATTCAATTACGTCACATGCACATTATTAGTTTCTATCTGGTTTCTATCGCCCATTCGGCGAGGAGAGACGCATTGGCGCTTGGTACCAAAGTTTTTCGCACATATGTCTTGGCCCTTTAAGTTAGTAACAGCTGTTAAAAAACAGGTAAACAGATTCTAAATACTTTTCAGTTTTTATTTAAAAAAAAATTATGACAACTGAGTAATCTAAAATACAT
>NW_019942503.1:54303-66434 GCF_002910315.2 Salvelinus sp. IW2-2015
CTGTAACCCCGCACACTGACTCGGTACTGGTACCCCTGTATATAGCCTCTTATTGTTTTATTGTGTTACTTTTTGTACTAGATTTTGTTGATATTTAACTTTATGTTATTTGGTAAATATTTTCCTTAACTCTTCTTGAACTGCAATGTTGTCAAGGTTGTCAGGAGCGATTTACAGTAAGGTTACACTTGTTCTTCGGGAATGTGACAAATTAAAGTTTGATTTGATTTGAATTGTCTCAAGACCTAAAAATCCTTCTTTAACCTGTCTCCTCCCCTTCACTAACATGATTGAAGTGGATTTACAAGTGACTAGAAAAGGGATCATCATTTTCACCTGGATTCACCTGATCAGTCTATGTCATGGAAAAAGCAGGTTCTTATGTTTTGTATATATTATGAACGGAACCCAGAACTCACCTTTTCGAATTTCAACTTCCCGTTGGGCTTGCTAGCTAAATTAAGCAGCCAACATTTTGCCTATATTTATGCTTTTCAAAAACCAAACAGTTGGATAAGAAAATCATTTGTGAAACCATGATGTGATGTATGACAGGATTGGATGTTGCATGCAATTTCAATGTTGTTTGAGTTGCTTTTGTGTATCAGCAAATTTGCTTGATAATCTCACTGCAAGACATGTTGCTTGACAAAGGCGTTTTCAAATAACTGTCAGTCAAGGTGAGATCCCCGCCCACTCAGCCTATTAGCTCCCAACCACTCAGCCTGTCTTTTCAGACTTCCTGATAGTTAGACATTAGAGAAAAGTACATCCTCTCAAATTATGAGCGGGACCTTTAAAACTGCAAAATGTTCTCTCTGATGCCAAGAGGGGGGCCATTTGAAATGTTGTTTCCGAGGGCCGGCGACTTGGTTAGTCCAGCCATGCACTGCAGCAGTCATAGTAAAACCATTGTATGTCATTTGTATCCACTCTAAAGGTCGGAGTTGTGTTCAGAATTTGACGGGGTACCTGATGAATTTGCTATCACAAAAGAGGTCTCCGGCCCAAAAAAGTTTGGGAACCCCTGCTCMAAATATCCTCATAGCCACACCCATACAGCACCCACCCTACCCTCTCTATCAGACCTCCCCTTCAGCGACTGGGACTGTTTCCCCACGTTGACAAGCAGAATGGATGGCTTCTATTACAATGTGCAAGAAACACATTCTCTGGGGATGAAGGTAGTAAATTATAAGAGAAAGGAGAGGGCTGGTCCGGCTAACAAGCCTGCTGGAGATCTATTCCTAATGGGGTCGAGCCACCATGTCACAGTAAATCAACCGCTATGGAATGACCACAATCTTCATCTTCATCATCATCCTCTGGGCATCAAGCCGACCACAGCAGGATGCACTAAATATATCTAGGCTTAGCTCGGATGCTAATGCTACCACAGAGATCRTATTAAATGAATYTATAATTATACGACTGCTACTCTGTTTATGTATGAGGATGGCTAGTTTTCACTACCTCTAACTTCTGTTTTCTCATTTCATAGTTCTTTATTTCTGAGGCTGAGAGAAGAGAGGGAGAGCAAGAGAAAGGAGAGAAGAGAGGGAGAGCAAGAGAAAGGAGAGAAGAGGATATGTGACAGCTGACATTCTACCTGTCTGACAGGTGACAGGGTGGGTGGGGGTCAGAACCCTCTGTCAGCTGAGTCACCGTGACAGCACCTGAGTGACAGCAGGGTTCAACTGTGGTCTCCTCTTCGTGTGTGTGTTTGTGTGTGTGCATGTGTTTGTGTGTGTGTGAATGGGTTTGTGTGTTTGTGTGCAAAGGACAAATGAGATGTCAGTGCAGTCTTACAGCTCATTCTGTGTTTCAGGAATCTGACAACAGGCTATGGCTGGCTCTGAAATAAATTGTCACACACGCACACGCACGCACACACACACGCACGCACGCAACGCACGCACGCACGCACACACACACACACACCACACACACACACACACACACACACACACACACACACACACAACACACACACACACACACACAACACACACACACACACACACACACACACACACACACACACACACACACACGTTATGTTCTTCTATCCTTGTGGTGACCTAAAATGTATTTCCATTCAAAATCTTATTTTCCTAACCCTAACCTTGACCCTTACCCTACCCTTACCCTTACCCTTACCCACCTTACCCTTACCTACCTAACCCTAACCCGTAACCCTAACCTTAAGCCTAACCCCTAACCCTAATTGTAGCCCTAAACCTAAC
Organism: Salvelinus sp. IW2-2015; assembly: GCF_002910315.2. NCBI lineage: Eukaryota > Metazoa > Chordata > Actinopteri > Salmoniformes > Salmonidae > Salvelinus > Salvelinus sp. IW2-2015. The sequence goes on from NW_019942503.1 coordinate 56,550, forward strand.
CCCTCATCATGGGGACGTGGGAAATGTCCACAAGAGGGAGAATTTCACTTGTTTACTCTCCTTGTGTGGACTTTTGGGGATTTTTAGGTCCCAACAAGCATAGAAGCCCCCCCACACACACTCATCTCATTGAAAAACAACAAGTTCCTTTATAGCTCTTTCAACTTTCAACTGAACATCCCTGACACCAACTAATACTTCACCAGTGTTTCCAGGACAACAGCTCTATGAGAGTCAGAGTTCAGCTTGATTCCTGTAGCATCACGCCTCTCATTAGCCTTTCATCAATTCAGAGACATTTCACAACCATAGCAGACCACCATGTCCTTGGTAGGAAGATTGTTGGCACATAACTATACACACGCAGGCACACACAGACACACAAAAACACACACACACAAAAAACACACACACTTGTGACGAAGACAAAGAATGATATATTTCCTCCACCTCGTTTTCACCAACCTCCCGCACAGGAAATGGTGAATGACTGCTTCCTGTCTGTATTGTTTTGAAGAGTGTTCCTGGGGGAACCCGCTTGAACGGCACCATGTTCTCTCTCTCTCTCTCTCTCTCTTGCCCTCGCTCTCTTTTCCCTGCTTTGCCTGCATTCTCTCTGCTCCCTCTCTAACCCCCCCCCTCTCTTCTCTCTCACCTTTTCCCCCCTCCCCCCCCCATCATGTCTGTCTGCTTTGAGGAGTGTGGTTGAGCTCGCTGCCGTGTCCCTGCTGTAAAACCTTTACAAGTCAGAGCCGGGAGCAGGTTGCCTGGGAAGCCTCCCTGATGCTCTGACAGTTTGCTCTGGATGACATGTGATCTGTACAACACTCACCACTAATACATCTAGCTGTCACACACACACATACACACTTGAAAGAGACAGGGCCCCCAGGCTCAGATTTACCAGAACTGGCTGTGTCTGTGTGTATGCTGTGTGCTGTTGTGTGTGTGTGTGTGTGTGTGTGTGTGTGTGTGTGTGTGTGTGTGTGTCAGTTAGGCACAGCTTTACCTTAACTGCAGCGGATGAAACTGTAGGCAGGAGAATTACAGCTGACAAGGAAAACGCCTGCATCAAATCTGACTYCTCGTCCYCCTCCCTTTCTTACCCCTCGTRCTCTCACTCTCTCTTGCTTGTGTTCTCTCTCTTCATGTCTCACACTGTCATTCCCACCTTCTCTCGCTCTCCTCACAGTACAAACAAATTTTCATTATATATAATTTATTATTGCTCTTGGAAATATATTAATATTACACAAAAAACCATACATTGTTCATTTCCTTTTCATGACAGTTATTTTTCCTTCATTTTGATGTTGGACTGAAAATAATGATCTAAAGAAATGTACTTTTTTATTTATTTTTTATTTTTTACATTTCACCACTTAGCACTTACCTCAGCACCAGTCCAAACATAGAAAGGACCAATCTTCATATTTCACCACAGTGAAGTTCATTGTGTGGTCTATAGCCAACAGGAGACATATTCACAGCTAGCACCTGACAGCCATAAATGTCCTCAGACCCATTCCATCATCTACACATCAACCCATAAACTTACTGAGCGTGATGCTGTATTTATGGGAAATTGCCTGGAGGAGCCATAACTCTTCATCACTCTGTGACCTTTTTGAATTCATCATAGACGTGAGCTGTCATAAAGGCTTTAGTAGTCTGCATGGTGTAATATATATGAGGAGCTGGTTGGATGGATCTCTGTYTGTTGACTCTTATCACTCTGTCTGTCAGACGCAATGTGACAGACAGGTGGACAATTGGTCTTTGTATCAATGGAACGCATCAACGTCAAAATACACAAACACACACTTTCACAATGCACATACACACAAACCCACGCTGGCGGTAGCGCTGTAGGTCCGGCGGGTGTCTCAGAAATATTTAGGCTATTTTGACTGTGGSAATTGTGAGCACAATATCTGGGCGTTGACGCGAAAGGGCTGGMTTTTTATGAATAAATTGATTATAGGGTGTGACGAGGGCTTGGCCYCTCACTGGCCAATCAACGCGTTTCATGGCTTAATACTGCATGCTGTTGTCTCAAGTTCTGTAGGTRATTGACGGTCCTTGCTTTGTCTTCAACTCCAATTCGGCTGGGGGCCATTGTGGATTGATACAGTTTATTAAATTGCATAGGCTACAGTAACGAGTAATAGCAACAGTAGAAAAAAAGAAAAAACAGTTTTCATCCATCCATTCTCAATACGTTTGGACCCTGTTGACAGTCAACATTGTTYTAATTGGCTTTAACTTCTCTAGGGTACGTGAGACGGTAGCGCTCCACCTCTTCAACAGCCAGTGAAACTGCTGGGCGCCAAATTCAAATACAGAAATACTCATTATAAAAATTCAGAAAACAAAACATTTTACATAGGTTTAAAGATGAACTTCTTGTGAATCCAACCACGGTGTCAGATTTTTAAAATGCTTTACGGCGAAAGCATACCTTGCGATTATTTGAGAACATAGCCCACTAGACAAATCATTACAAACAGTAACCAGTAGAACAGTTACACAAGTCTAGAATTAGAATTAGAATTAGAACTAGAATTAATCCCTTACCTTTGATGATCTTCATATGGTTGCACTTAGCAGACATTCATTTACTCAATAAATGTTCCTTTTGTTCGATAAAGTCTCTTTATATCCAAAACCTCCGTTTTGTTCGCTCGTTTTCTTCAGTAATCCACAGGCTCAAACGCAGTCAAAACAGGAAAACAAAAAAAATCCAAATTGTATCCGTAAAGTTCATAGAAACATGTCAAACGATGTTTATATTCAATCCTCAGGTTGTTTTTAGCCTAAATAATCGATAATATTTTAACCGGACAATAACGTTGTCAATTTAAAAGGTAAACAAGAAACGCACTCTCTCGGTCGCGCACATGAAAAAGCTCTGTGACACTTTAGGGTCCACTCATTCAGACTGCTCTTACTTCCTCATTTTTCAGGATACAAGCCTGAAACAATTTCTGAAGACTGTTGACATCTAGTGGAAGGCATAGAAACTGCAATTTGAGTCCTAAGTSAATGGATACTGTAATGGCATTGAATAGAAAACTACAAAACCAAAAAAAAAATACTTCCTGAATGGATTTTTCTCAGATTTACGCCTGCCAAATCAGTTCTGTTATACTCACTGACACTATTTTAACAGTTTTGGAAACTTTAGAGTGTTTTCTATCCAAATCTACCAGTTATATGCATATCATATCTTCTGGGCCCGAGAAGCAGGCAGTTTAATTTGGGCATGCATTTCATCCAAAATTCCGAATGCTGCCGCCTACCCTAGAGAAGTTTTAACTAGTATAGGCCTTTTTGCATCGCACTTCTCCTCAAATAAAAAACTCCAGGCTCTCATAGATTGTATTGTATGTGTGAGGCATGTTCTCAAAAAGCAAAATATATCCTAGGCCTACAGTTGATCTAGTGTTATAGGACTGAATCATTTGAATATGTTTGTAGGAGTGCTTCTTTTGTAACCGGTGGATGGATACGAGCTGAATGCAGTAGCCTATGCAATGCATGTAGGCCCATGTGATTTGTGAATAATGCAAAAGCATGATGGCAAAAGCCTCATGAGTAGACCATTTAGAAACCTTTATGAATAGGCTACTTGGCTAATGCATAGCCAGGACAGTAGACACATTTCAAGACAGCAGATGCATAATGCTGGTCATTATAGTAGGGGACACAAAAAGCACATACAGTATCTCACCCAATGTGGTACGGATCTGCTATTTTTTTAGACCATATAACTGGAACCTAGCCAGCTAATTAGCTACTAGCTATTTAGTCATTGTTAGCCACTGCTAGGGGTCTTTACCTTTAACTCAGACACCAGCCGCTTTAGCCCGGATAGCCCGGATAATACCTGCCAGTCTGCACAGCACGATATCAGCCCTGAGCATGTCGGAATGCTTTTTTTCCACTACATCACCGGAATCCTGCCGCAAGCTCTGGACCATTAAACCAGATCATCGCAGCTTGCTAGCTGCTACCGAGTGGCTATTGTGGCTAATGCCTTTGTCCAGAAGCAAGCACCAGTTAGCCTCATGCTAGCCTCGAGCTAGGCCCATTTCCCGGCTAGCAAACGAAGTACACCAACTACAATACCTCTCTTGTCAATTGGCCTGGACCCGTTGTCGACACGGAGCCCCGCCGATCCATGACAACTGGTCTGCTGGTGTGCTGACGTAATCCGGCTGATGTGCTCTCAACCGGCCTCTGGACGTCGGTGGACGTCGGTGAAGACCCATCTGCTAGCCCCGGCCTGCTAGCTTTTCTACATTCGCCTAGCGTAGTAACGACTACCGAACGGCTCCCTGTTTCATCTATTGCTGCTCATTGGACCCTATGATCACRRGGCTACACAACTGATGCCTGCTGGACTGTTCATTAAAACGGTACTTCATTTTGTTTATCTGCCGGCCCCAGCCTCGAACTCAGGCCCTGTGTGTAGCTAACTGACCCTCTCTGCCAATTCATRGRCATTTACCCATTGTTGTTGTCTTAGCTGTTGACCCGTTATTGTCTTACCCGTTGTTGTCTTAGCTCTCCCAATCAACACCTGGGATTGCTTTATGCCTATCTCTAATGTCAATATGTCGTGTATACTGTTGTTTAGGGTAGCTCTCATTGTTTTATTTTACTGCAGAGCCCCTAGTCCCGCTCAACATGCCTCAGATAGCTCCGTTGTCCCACCCCCCACACATGCAGAGACCGCACCTAGCTTAACTGGCYCCTCCAGAGATGCAACCTCTCTCATCGTCACTCAATGCCTAGGTTTACCTCCACTGTACTCGCACCCTACCATACCCTTGTCTGTACATTATGTTCTGAATCTATCCTACCACGCCCAGAAATCTGCTCCTTTTATTCTCTGTTCAACGCTCTAGACGACCAGTTTATCTTTATAGCCTTTAGCCGTACTTCATCTCTAAATCCTCCTCTGTTTCTCTGGTGTGTAGAGGTTACCCAGGGGCCCTGTGTGTCCAGGCTTCATTTGTTGACTTCTGTAACCGTAAAAGCTTTGGGTCATGCATGTTAAAATCAGAAGCCTCCTCCTTAAGTTTGATACTATCTGCCAACCCAGATGTTAGCCATGTGCCTGAATCCTTTGCTTAGGAAGGACATCAAATTCAGAAATTTACATCCACACTTACAACATTTTCCTCTTCAAAGGGGGAGCACTTATGTCAAGACCCAACTGTTACAGACCTATATCTATCCTGCTCTGCCTTTCTAAAGTCTTCAAAATCCAAGTGAACAAACAGTCACCCACCATTTCGAATCCCACCGTACCCTCTCGGTATCGCATCGGTTTCTGAGCTGGTCATGGTGCGACCTCAGCACGCTCAAGGTCCTAACGTTTATCATAACCTCCATCGATAAAAGACAGTACTGTGCAAATGTCTTCATCAGACTGCAAGGGTTTCGACTCTGTCAATCACCGTATTCTTATCGGCAGACTCAACAGCCTTGGTTTTCAAATGACTGCCTCGCCTGGTTTCCAACTACTTCTCAGATAGAGTTAGAGTTGTGTCAAATCGGAGGGCCTGTTTTGTCCGGACCTCTGGCAGTCTATGGGTGCCACAGGGTTCATTTCGGGCGACTCTTTTCTCTGTATAATCAATGATGTTGCTCTTGCTGCGGGTGATTCTCTGATCCACCTCTACGCAGACGACACCATTTTGCATACTTCTGGCCTCTTTGGACACTGTGTTAACAAGCCTTCAACAAGCTTAAATACGCATACAAACTCCTTCCGTGACCTCAAACTGCTCTTAAATGCTAGTAGAACGAAATGCATGCTCTTGAACCCGATCGCTGCCGCCACCCACCTGCTGACTAGCATCACTTCTGGCACGTTCTGACTTTATGTGACAACTATAAATTCCAACTAAAAATACCTAGGTATCAGGCTAGACTGAGTAAACTCTCCTTTCAGACTCACATTAAGCAATCTCAATCAAAATTTAAATCTAGAATCGGCTTTATTTCGAACAAAGCATCCTTCACTCATCGATGCAAATACCAATCGTAAACTGACTATCCTACCGATCTTGACTTCGCGATGTCATTTACAAAATAGCCTCCCATCACTCAGCAATTTTGATGCAGTCTATCACAGTGCATCGTTTGTCACAAAGCCCATATCCTACCCACCACTGAGACTGTTATGTTTTGTTGGCTGGTCCTTGCTACATATTCGTCGCCAAACCCACTGGCTCCAGGTCATCTATAAGTCTTTGCTAGGTAAAGCTTCGCCTTATCTCAGCTCACTGGTCAACAAGCAACACCACCAAGCATGCCGCCAAGCAGTTATATTTCACTGGTCATCCCCAAAGCACACGTCTTTGGTCACCTTCCAGTCTCTGCTGCCAATGGCTGGAAAAATTGCAAAAATCACTGAAGTTGGAGACTTATATCTCCCTCACTAACTTTAAGCATCAGCTGTCAGAGCAGCTACCGATCGCTGCAGCTATACACAGCCCATCTGTAAATAGCCATCCAACAAACTTCCTACCTCATCCCATATTTGTTTTTGTTTTTCTGCTCTTTTGCACACCAGTATTCTCCATCTGCACATATATCACTCCATTGTAATTGCTAAATTGTAATTACTTCGCCACTAATGCCTATTTATTGTTCCTCCTACTTCATTTGCACACTTTTTCAACAGATTTTTCTATTGTGTTTTTCTATTGTGTTATTGACTGTACGTTTTTTTATCCCATGTGTAACTCTGTGTTGTTGTTTTTGGTCGACTGCTTTGCTTTATCTTGGCCAGGTCACAGTTATAAATGAGAACCTGATCTCAACTGCCTACTGGTTAAATAAAGGTGAAATAAAAAGTAAAATAAAAAATATTATTCCATGTGGCATATGGGCAATGGCTGGATAGGATGCGCTTCATGGTCAAAATCCATGCCATAACAACCATGTTACCGGCTAAACCAGCTTTTGATTGGTCTTAAATATTCCCAACAGTTGTAGCTGAATTGGCACTTTGGCGCACATTTTTAAGGACACAAGTCAGATATTGCAACCCCTCACACCTCAGCGCAAGTGAGCTCATATACRGTATGACAGGTAAATGACCAAACCTGGTGCTAGGGTTTGACAATAGAGCCCAAAGAGGGATTCCAAAAACAGATGGAGTTACTTATCACCAAGTATCATGTACTTTTGTCGCGCATCTTACCATCTAAGTCAAATCCTGACTCAACACATTCTCGTCAAGCCGAGGATAATTGCGTAATCTCAAGATAACAGATCTTTCCCCTGATGAGAGTGATGATGGATGAATGAATGAATGTGAATGTGAGGGTGAATGAATGAATGAAAGATGAACTGAGATGATGAAAGAGGATTGGGGGAGAATAAACAGGTTTAAGAGTCTAACCCTGTCTTTTACCTCTCTTTAACCTGTTCTTCACCTGTTCTTCACCCCTCGTTAGCTTCCAGCGCTCCTCTCCCTGACCTGCAAACCCTGGCTGAACTCCCATCATGCCCGMGGGTTGAGATTCACTTCACGCCCGGCGGCCTGGGTCTAGACCAACAAACACTCCCTCTACCCGGCCCTGACCCCAGCACTGTGTGTGTGTGTGTGAGTGTATGTGTTGACAGCCCTGATCCTCGGCCCTCACATCTTCAACTCTCCAGCACCCTGCTGGGGGACATAAAATATACACGGTCAGAACTCTCACACACACTTGGATCTCATTTACCACTTCATATTCAGTTAGGTGAGAGAAAGAGATGCGTGTGTGTGTGTGTGTGTGTGTGTCATACCTCCTCTCTGAGTGACTGAACAGTGACCCTTTGACTACCAGCCTGACTGGCTGAAGGCTCCCACTGTCCCCTCCAGCTAATTTATGGGCTTCCCTCAGCCCCACAGGCCCCCAACCCTTATCCCTCAGCCCCCACACTGCCACACTGTCACAATGCCAGGTCAGGCCTACCTCCTGCACTGGGAATGCAGCACACACACCCATACACACACGCGCACGCACGCACACAACACACAATACCCGTTTTCCTTTCAGCCAGGTCACCCGTGATAGAAGTCAGTATTCGATGTCCATCCATGTCTGAGGACGTCGGGAGATGATGTGGAAACCGGCCACTAGGGGCAACAGCGAGGGATGTTACCTTCAAGTAGCATCTGCCTCTGATTACAAAAGCGATGGAAAGTTGTTTTTAATATTTTTATTTGAGCCTATCCCAAACCTTAACCCTTACCTTAACCATTTGGAGTTAATGCCTAACCTTAAGATTTAGGAATTAACGTCTAAACTTAACCATAAACACTTCGAAATTTGAAGTTTGAGAAGCATGGATGAACGTCTAATTCTGACATGAGACTGTGAGAGCTAGTTGTCTCCTTTAGCATTCAGTACTATATACATTTACATTGAGGGACATTAATGAATATGTTTAAACCTGTGTTCTGTGCATCACTGCTCCCAATGCTACCCAAATCCCAGATCCCCAGCAGCACAAGCCCAGAGCATCCACATTCCATCAAGAAAACATCAACCCACTCCACACACCACCTCCACGCCTCGCTCCCAAACAGGATTAACCCTTCCTCTGCCAAACTGCTGCCACATCCCATTTCTCTGTTGGGCTTTGATGGYCCTAATGTGGGAATCCATAACCATACTGGCACTGCACACACACATACATCAATACACTTTACAGTAAAATAGAGACACTTTATTTGTTTTGAAATCTTTTTATGTGGAAAGATGGGATGTGAGACAGTACGCGTGTGTGTTCATATCACAGTGTGGTGGTTTGTACACTGAAAACAATAAAGGTTCTTCCTAAGGTTCCTTGGAGAATTCTTGCCCGATAAAGAGCCTTTGAGTTAAGTGCGGGATTCTTGTTGATTCAGGAGTACATTTGAAAAGTATTCAGACCCCCTTACCTTTTTTCTCTCGTCAATCTCACACAATACCCATAATGACAAAGCAAAAAAAGTTAAGACATTCTTGGAAATGTATAAAAAAAAAAGAAAACTGAAATATCAACATTACATAAGTATTCAGACCCTTTACTCAGTACTTTGGCAGCGATTACAGCCTCGAGCTTCCTGAGTATGACGCTACAAGCTTGGCACACCTGTATTTGGGGAGTTGCTCCCATTCTTCTCTGCAGATCCTCTCACGCTCTGTCAGGTTGGATGGGGAGTGTTGCTGCACAGCTATTTTCAGGTCTCTCCAGAGATGTTCGATTGGGTTCAAGTCCGGGATCTGGTTGGGCCATTCAAGACAATTCAGAGACGTGTCCCAAAGCCACTCTTGGGTTGTCTTGGCTGTGTGCTTAGGGTTTGTTGTCCTGCTGGAAGGTGAACCTTTTCCCCAGTATAGTCCTGAGTGCTCTGGAGCAGGTTTTCATCAAGGTCTCTCTGTACTTTGCTCCGTTCATCTTTCCCCCGATCCTGCATAGTCTCCAGTTCCCTGCCGCTGAAATCATCACCACAGAAGTCACCGTAGGGATGGTATTGGCCAGGGATGAACGGTGCCTGGTTTCTCCAGACGTGACGCTTGGCATTCAGCCAAAGAGTTCAATCTTGGTTTCATCAGAGCAGACGATCTTTTTCTCATGGTCTGAGAGTCCTTTAGGTGCCTTTTTGGCAAACTCCCAAGCGAGCTGTCATGTGCCGCTTACTGAAGAGTGCTTCCGTCTGACCACTCTACCATAAAGGCCTGATTGGTGAGTGCTTGGAGATGGTTGACCTTCAGAAGGCTTCTCCATAGAGGAACTCTGGAGCTCTGTCAGAGTGACCATGTGGTTCTTGGTCACCTCCCTGACCAAAGCCCTTCTCCCCCTGATTGCTCAGTTTGGCGCAGCGGAATT
>NW_019942504.1:0-37050 GCF_002910315.2 Salvelinus sp. IW2-2015
TTTTGCTGCTGATAAATGCGTTTGTGTGTTTGGCTATATTGTGTTTTCGCTGTAAAACACTTAAAAAATCGGAAATATTGGCTGGATTCACAAGATGTTTATCTTTCATTTGCTCTACACCATGTATTTTTCATAAATGTTTTATGATGAGTATTTCGGTATTTCACGTTGCTCTCTGTAATTATTCTGGCTGCCTCCGGAACTAAACAACGTGCTTGACGGCATCTGCCTGAAAACCTGCCGACAGTACACGGAAACCGCTAGCAAACTTACCAAAATGACTCAGCTCTTTCCTGATTTGGTCATCCGTAATAAACGGAGGCAAATTTGCAACTACCACTCTTGTCAAAGGGGTAGAGAGAGGTGAAATTGGCACCAACACACCCCTTACAAATATTCCACTAGCAATTAGCCTACCAACCAAATGTGCTCTTTTCATGAACACAACCACAATCAATTCTTAGGACAGAGCCCTCCACACCAAACACTCAAACTCCAAAAAACTCCTAGCATGCACCGAGAGAGAGAGTAGAGGAGGAAAGGAAGAGGCATGGAGAAAGGTAGAGAGAGAGATGGTAATAGGCTAAGAGAGACAAATAAAGATGCTAAGGAAAATGTAAAAGCAGGTGATGCGATGAAAAGTAAAACAAAGAGACTGTTGAGAAGAAAGATGAAAACAGGAGGAGAAAAGAAAGGATAGCAAGGAAGAGGGGCGAGTTACACAGTGGGAGTACAAGTTGCAAGAATAGAGTGAAAGAGAGGTGGAGAGATGTGTTTCACAAAAAAATATGTTTTTGCTCCAAACCACATTAAGAAACAAGCAGCAAAACAATAATGTTTCATATAGAGCATTGCCCCAATGGCCAAACTAATCTCCTTTTCCCTTAAATGGTAAGAAAACAGAACAGGCATTCACTTGGCCATCTGTCTCTTGAGGACCCCTCAAGGACCCCTGTCCCCGTGTAGATGACCCTATCATAACCCTATCCCATTGTTTCCATACTGTCTCCCTTTGCACCATGTCACCCGACCCCTTCTGAGCATAACACTAACCAGAGGTACTCACACCCAACAAACACTGGGAGGCAAAAATAAGATGATTTGTATCTTTAATGGAGTAAAATATCACCTTATTTTTGCATCCCAGTGTCAAATGTTTTATTCCATTCATGCCCTTTGAGATGACATTAACTGTGAAGCACTGTGCCACATACTCATTGTACTCACATCCAAGCCTTGAAGTTCAAAATACTGCTGCTTCCCTTCAGTCAGTCAATTTCAGTAGAACATACTATGTGGAGTCGCACTCTGGCGACTTCGGTTGAAGGATCTACAATCACGCCTGACAAGGCCAATTAAATGTGCATCTCGCTGGAAGCCCTGCCTTCCACAGGTGATAAGCATGAGCCTCAGATTCACTCTTTACCTCGGTGTGAAGAGGAACAATTCACACTCTTAAAACAAACAACTATAAAAWTTTGCGACACCTAAACTGTCCCATAGTGGTAGAGCGTGCACACCCCTGGACATTGTGTGGTCCAAACCGCATTCAGCTAAGCTGATGCTTTATGAGTGTGACCACTTCATGGATCCGGAAGGGATGGAGGGGGCAGGGCTGGTACACAAGCAACCGGGCGATGGAAAGTTAGCTGGCCACTTAGCCCTATTGGTAACAAAGGCATGGCTAATGTGAATCCTATGTTCCCTAACAAGCAGTGTCGCTTTTCGGCTGCTCAGCTGGAGAAGGTGTATCGTGCAGAGGGGGTGGCTGCCCGAGTCCTGTTGTCTTTCACTATGCTGCAGGTCTACCAGACCGAGTTACTGGAGGACATGGTCACGGCTCTGGCCACAGGAGAGCCCATGCAGAGCTCTGGATGAGACCTGTGTTAYGGCCAACTTCATTCATGGGGTTCGGGAAAAGCATGGCAGCTACTGTGGTGGCACAACGTCATCTTTGGTCAACGTTTCGCAGGTGCACGAGAAGGACAGACAGTGATACCTTGTTGAGCCAATTTCTCCCACGTGGTTGTTTGGTTTGGCCCTGGAGGCTATGCAGGCCGGTTCAAGGCCAAAAAGAAGCAAGACGAGGCGCTGCATGCTTTTCTCCCTCTGAGGTCCTTTGGCGATGCCAAGGGTTAAGCGGATCGGCCTGGTTCCCAGGCGCAACACCAGTATGCCTGGCTCCCTGCTTCCAGGGTCGAGGTGAGAGATGGTCCTGACACCTCACAGGGAAAAGACAGCCCCCACACACCTAGCTCGGGGATGGGGGGGTGAAACAGCCAATTGAGGTATGTCACCAATGGCACCGATGAGGGGCCAGGGGCTGAGGGTATTGGCCTACCTTGATGACTGGCAGATAGCAGCAGAATCAAGGGAACAAGCAGTGTTACACACATCCAGGCTGAAGTCCAATGTTCAGTCTCTAGGTTTAATTTTATACCAGGAAAAAGCTGTCTAACCCCATTGCAGCGCATTCCAATCCTTAGTAAATCAAGCTTTTCTATCCAGGGAGAGGGTGCCCTGGTTCCAGCTCTGCTTGGCCCAATTTAGGTTGGGGGTGAACAGTACGTTTTCGTCAGTTCCTGCACCTTCTGGGGATAATGGCTTCTATGAGAGTGGTTATTCCCCTGGGACTATTATTGATGCGGTACATCCAGTGCTGGATACTAGTGACATGCTTTGATGCATCTCACCACCTAAACTGGCCAAATCAGTGGAGGGATCCCCAGCCACTGTCACAAGGGGTTCTCATGGGTGTTGTTCCACAAGGTGGTCACGACAGATGCGTCCCCCCCAAGGGTGGGGTGTGCGGTGCAAGGGTTACTCAATTTGGAGAATATGGACGGTGTCACAGAGTGCACAGCAGATCAATTACCTTGAACTTCTGATGATTTACTTAGTGCTAAGGCACCACCTCCCACGTTTGTCAGGCCGACATGTGCTGGTCAGATTCGACAACATGACAACAGTGGCATACATCAACAGACAGGGGGGACTAGGTCCCTCCCCCTCCTCACCTTGGCTCGCTCCCTGTTGCTGTGGAGCAGTGCGCATTTGCTCTCCCTTCAGACAGTGCTTGTTCCAGGTTGCCTCAACTCGGGTGCGGACCTGCTATTCAGGGGGAGCCCTCTTCCTCAGATGTGGAGACCACGCCCCTGGGTGGTTCCGCTGGGAACGGATGCTCTGTCAAACCAGTAGCCTCAAACCCTCCTTTACGCGCTTCCGCCAGTGGTTCTGATTCAGCCCATGTTGGAGAGGGTGCACCGGGAGGGCTTATCATACATTTTTGTGGCTCCATGTTGGCCCAGGCAGCCTTGGTTCGTGGAGCTCATTCACCTTTAGGCGGGGCCCCGTGGCAACTCCCGTTGCGCAGTTACCTGTTGTCCCAGGTACACAGGTTTGGCACGAGAGGCCAGAGATTTGGTACCTATGGGTCAGRCCACTGAGAGGGCCAATATGATGGCTAGGGGTTTACCTCCGAATGTTATAGCTACCATTCAGTCTGCAATGGTGCCCCCCACAAGAGGGCTGTATGTGTTTATCCCCAGTGTATTTATACCTGTGTTCTTTGTTTGTCTGTTGCCAGTTAATTTTGATTHGTGAAACTTACCAGCATTTGTCCCCTTGCTCCTGTCTGTTCTTGTTCCTGTTTTCTAGTTTTTCCCAGTTTTGACCTTTCTGCCTGCCCTGACCCTGAGCCTGCCTCCCGTTCTATACCTTGCCACACCTCTCTGGATTATTAACCCCTGGCTGCCCTGACCCTGAAACTACTGCCTGCCGTTCTGTACCTGTTGTACCCTTTCTGGATTACTGACCTCTGCCTGCCCTTGACCTGTTGTTTGCCTGCCCCTGTRCTAGAAATAAACTGTTACTTCGACACTGTCTGCATCTGAGTCATACCTGAAACCTGATAAACAGTACTTATTGTCATAATGTTATGGTTTCTTCCTTCCCTGGTAGTTCATTGATAGATAACAATTTAATTGATAAGATTACTKATTGGCCAGAGATTCTACCCAGTTGCGAATCAGTTCCTTAATTGAGGAAAGAAATAGTGAAATCCCAGTATAGGCTGGATGACATTGTTTTCACTTCTTTAAATATGCCATTTAGCAGACACTTTAATCCAAATTGATTTACAGTAGTGCAAACATTTTCCATTTTATGGGTGGGCCCAGCGGGAATCTAAACCACAATCCTGATATTCCGAGCACAATTCTATACCAGCTGAGCCACACAAGACCCCTTCATGCTCCAACTCAAGGTTCCCTTGTCCAAAGAATGAGCCAAAATACTCTATACTGCTATGGTACCCTTTATGTGGTCAGGAGACAAGGTGAAAATGTAGCATACAATATGGTACGGTTATTTAGAAACTGTGTAACATGTTAATTCATTTAGATTGGTCGATGGAGCCTTTTATTAGGGTATTTTGACTGTGATCCGTTTTGTTGCAGTCGTTCTATTGAGCAACAACTAATTCGGTGGAACGTTGATCGAGATTACAAGCGATTGACTCGAGTTCTGCCTAAGCATTATCGATAGCTTGGTCCATCACTCGATACTGATCCAGTGAAAGACAAACATGACCAAGGGATGATTTCTTGTTTGAAGCTAATGAGTGGGATATGTAGTGGCAGAGTGTGTGTGAGAGAGAATAATAATGTACATGTGTGTGCCTGTATGTGTATTAGAGAGAGTGAGTGTGAATGCATCCATGTGTGAATGTGCCCAGGTTTTGTGTTTGTGTGTGAGTGTATTAGAGTGCCCATGTGTTTGTGTGTGTGCCCATGTCCTTGTGTGTGTGTGTGTGTGTGTGTGTGTGTGTGTGTGTGTGTGTGTGTGTGTGTGTGTGTGTGTGTGTGTGTGTGTGTGTGTGTATGAGAGTCTGTGTGTCTATTGGCAGAGAGGAAACCCAGGAAGGTCATGAATCCTCTTGCAGATACAAGGCACACGTTCCATGATTGATACGCGTAGTTACTTTATCACCAATGCCCATGCATACCAATGAATTGCCGGCTGAATTCACTTCATTCATGACAAGACGTCTTCCCGGACCCATCTTCTACAGTTGCATAAAGCACATGAGAGCCGGGGAAACTAGGGAAAGTCACAACCATTATCGATCACGACAAGAGGGAACCCTTCAATGTGACCTAGAAAGGCAAGACATTAACACACACACACAAATACTCTCACTCTCTYTCTCACACACACACACACACACACAGCTTAGAAAACCACTACTGAAGATAACTATTTGTTTTACTTTCATGCCAAAGGATACGAGATAAATGAGGGGAATGTCAAATGGTTTAGGTCATTGTATCACAGGGGTTTCCAAACTTTTTTGGCCCACGACCCCAATTTGGTATCTGAAAATTGTGAACAAAATGATGTAGCCTGATGAACAGCCAATGTTTACTTTTTTATTTGGGGCTATGGCAGTCCATTGAAAAATATTCGAACAGTATTGTCTTCTCGGCTCACCATCACAAACTGTTAATGTGGGGCTATAACACTCAATTTCAAATACATCTGACAATGTATCTTATCTCACCGCCACTAATGAGATGGGTATGCTTGATGCATGTCGCGTCGGATATTCTCAAAGTCAGGGGGCGTGGTCGACAGTGCACACCTCATCTCTGCTGTCACATCGATTTGAATMATTTTAATTTCGATTTTTAAGGTTAACCACATTACAATGATTTTTTAAGGATATTGGAAATTCTTCTCTCGGTTTGGGAACCGTTGTTGTAATAGCCTCTTCATTTGGGATTGAAGTGAGCTATCAAATATTATATTGGCTTAATATATAATATTATATAAAGCAGACGGTTTTATCCAAAGAGACTTACAGTTTAAGTTTAACCCACTGCTCTGTCGTTACAAGCTACAAAGGACCAGCTTCAGGACATCACATCACCGAACAGCTCTCTTTGTGACGGTCAAGCAAACAGCCACTTGCAACCGTCACATCTTTACATCTTCTACTAAAGTCAACAAAAAGTTGAAAAATGGAAAGCAGTGTCAATTTTGATAAAAAATTCTGCTACTCAAATGCCCCCAAGAAAGCATTCAACTATATACGATGATCTATCATTTTTCATATTTCTCAATTGTGGCTGGATTTGCCTTTAGGAATATCTACGACTAAACAGGTTGTTACTGTGTCTTTAAAGCAAATCCAAACAAAAAAGGGACAGAGAAAAATGTCCAGAGAATGGGGTGGCTGTCGAAGGGAATGAGGAAGCGCAGCCAAGATCGCAGACGTCGACTGTTTTAGCGGCAGTGACAGGCCATTGATTAAATGGCCATCGCCTTGGAGAAAAAAGGCACGTGTAGTGCCGGAATGAATGGTGCAAACGGAGAATCAATCGCTCCACCCCTTCCTCTCTTCCCCTGGCCTGAGGAGATAGCGTAATGCTAGTTGGGGCGATCAGATGAAAGGGTGGGTTCTGAAGTGGTGGTCTTCAAGCCTTCTTTATGCAGATCAAGATACGCCGCACAGTGATTTTTAACGCTTCACGCTGCTAAATTGATTGCGAAGGTCTGTGGGCCTGTGGTTGGTTTTTAGTTCTAACACAAAATGAAAGATGAAAATATACACATGCTTTTTAAAACACTGAACCAAATGTCTCTAAAAGCTTGATATCAAGGGGCCTAGATTCAGTGAATTCCCAATTTTGCATTGCCAGGTAAAAACAAAAAGGCCCACCTACTGTGCCTGGGTAAGCTTACTACATTAAGCTAACGCTAACAGCTAACGTCCGCTAACACAAACATGACTAACGCAAACATCATTGTTTACCATACAGGCTAAGCGAGGGCATTTACTCCACATTTGGGAGGAGTGTTTGTAACGGCCCGTGTCGCTGACTAAACGTTGCATGCCAGACACTGATAGAGTGCAAACCAGATTCCTGATGAATTTTTTATTCTGCTGCATCATGTGCATCGAGGCAGCGCATTTAAAATGGGTATAGGATCTTCATGGCACTTGCCAACATGCTATGTACGTTAGGAATTAATAAATGTTGTAAAGATTCCTTTAGATCTCCCGATGCAGGTCAGTGACCTAGTTTGAATGCAGGCTTTGACCATAATGCCAGGGTACCCAACGTTCAAATATATATATTTTTTAAATGTAACCTTTATTTAGCCTGGTAGGCTAGTTGAGAACAAGTTCTCATTTACAACTGTGACCCGGCCAAGATAAAGCAAAGCAGTGCGACACAAACAACAACACAGAGTTACACATGGAGTAAACAATAAACAAGTCAATGACACAGTAGGAAAAAAAAGAAAGTCTATATACAGTGTGTGCAAAAGGCATGAGGAGGTAGGCAATAAAAAGGCCATAGGAGCGAATAATTACAATTTAGCAGATTGACACTGGAGTGATAAATGAGCAGATGATGATGTGCAAGTAGAGATACTGATGTGCAAAAGAGAAGAAAAGTAAATAAAATAAAAACAGTATGGGGATGAGGTAGGTAGATTGGGTGGGCTATTTACGGATGGACTATGTACAGCTGCAGCGATCGGTAGGTGTGACATGAGGAAATTGTCTGTGCTATCTTTCGTGCGGGATGCATATTTAAACGGTGACATGCATTCCAAATGCTACACGGTGGTTGTGGAGACAGAGTTAGATAAGATAGAGACGGACTGGGGAGAAAGAAAGGGAGGGAGGGAGGGAGGGAGGGAGGGAAAGCGAGACCGCCACGCAGGACACAACAACAGTACAGTAGAGAAGTCTACGAACAGCCGGCGTTGTGGGAGCAAACGAGCGAGAACAAGTGGATATGGCAGAGGGAGATGAAAGGGGAGATCATTTTGAGAGAGGGAGAAAGAGAGGAGAGAGACAGGAAGAAAACAGAAAGTGAGGGGAATAAGCAACACAATCCAACACTCAATTCGTGCAAATATGTACAAAAAGTCTTTTAGCAAATGTTGTGTGCTTTTGTGTGGCTTAATTCATTTTAAAATACACACATTTCTCTGCAACTTCATTCATAGGAAAATACATTTTTGGAGGTCACACTTCGTAACAATCTTTTTAAAGTTATTGGAGCAATGCATTTTGGGAAATTGTGTTCTACACTGACTTTTCTTGTGTCCCACATGTATTTAAATAAAACAACAAACATGTTAACAACCCAATATTGTTAATAAACCAGGTTGTCACCGAAATGCTTATAATAGTAGCCTTATTTTTTTTTTATGTTTATGCCAAAACTATTTTCTATGCTTATTTTCACTTAATACTTTGGGATACTGGTGCTGTGTTGTATTTTATGAGGGTTGCCAGATTGGAGAAAAAACTGAATTTGTATATTTTTTTTTTTGTGGATTAAATTGAATGTTGTCCTCATCAATCTACACACAATACCCCATAAGGACAAAGAGAAAACAGTTTTTTGGACATTTCCTCTGCAGCACTCCGCCAATCAGGCCTTTATGGTAGAGTGGCCAGACGAATGCCACTCCTCAGCTAATGGTGGAAACCAGGCACCACTCATCACCTGGCCAATACCATCCCTACGGTGAAGCATGGTGGTGGCAGCATCATGCTGTGGGGATGTTTTTCAGTGGCAGGAACTGGGAGACTAGTCAGGATCGAGGGAAAGATGAACGGAGCAAAGTACAGAGAGATCCTTGATGAAAACCTGCTCCAGAGCGCTCAGGACCTCAGACTAGGGCAAAGGTTCATCTTCCAACAGGACAATGACCCTAAGCACACATCCAAGACAATGCAGGAGTGGCTTTGGGACAAGTCTCTTGAGTGGCCCAGCCAAAGGCTGGACTTGAACCCGTTCAAACATCTCTGGAGAGACCTGAAAATAGCTGTGCAACGACGCTCCCCATCCAACCTGACAGAGCTTGAGAGGATCTGCATAGATGAACGGGAGAAACTTCCCAAATACAGGCGTGCCAAGCTTGTCGTGTCATACCCAAGAAGACTCAAGGCTGTAATCACTGCCAAAGGTGCTTCAACAAAGTACTGAGTTAAGGGTCTGAATACTTATGTTAATGTAATATTTCTGTTATACATTTGCAAATATTAAAAAAATATTAAAAAAACGTTTTGCTTTGTCATTATGGGGTATTGTGTGTAGATTGATGAGGGGAAAAACTATTGTAWCCATTTTAGAATAAGGCTGTAGCGTAACAAAATATGGAAAAAGTGAAGGGGTCTGAATACCTTCCAAATGCACTGTATGTAGGCTTACACCTATGGCACTTCCAAGGCCAATTCATGATGACATGTTATATACTTAGGTTACTGTAACAAGGCGTATGCTAGCATTGTAGGCCTACTGCCTCTGTCCAGAGGCCTACTAGGCTTTCATGGCAACGGCTGTTAGAGTTTACTTCGCAACGTATGAGACCTGGTTAGAGTCCCTGTTGTAGCTTTCACTTTCTTCCACAACATTGGTGGCAGCATTGGGATCACGCCCAGCTCACGTCTAGTTCTGTGATCTAGTGGTGGGAAGCATTCGGTTTTCAACATTGTGTTGGGTGGTATTACATTGATATAGCTAGTGAAAAATGGATAAGTAACGATGGGCGTGACGGATAGAAGTAGTCACTAGAGGTGTGATCAAGCCTTACACCAAAGTTGCCTAAAGCTGAATGGAAAGTGTTATACCCTGACCAGTTATTCAAAAGAAAATCCTCTGGGATTGTTTTATTTAAACAAGTTAACTTACCAGTGTGGACCCAGAACAAACACATTCTACACATTTACAAACGACCTGTTTAAAAGTGTTATTACAACCATGGTGTTCTTTTGTTACTGAATCAAAATCAAATAACCTGACATTGATCCACATCATATGGGTAATGTGTTATGCAGCAAAACACAACTAATATTTTTGTTAGGTTGCAAACCAGTAATATGAATCACTGTTGATCATCTTGTTCTGATCTAATGAGATGGATGTAAGATTTTCTACGGCCTATAACCGAGGCCGTTCCCAGTCATGAAGGACGAAGCGAGGCCCCTCTTGGTTCTCATTGGCGAAGACTGAACTCAAGTTAGGGGTTATATGTCAGACTCTCCTTTACTTTGCCCAACATATTATACCCCAGAGGTTGTAAATAAACCATATTTAAGATGATAGAACTTGTATCATATTATAGGGCTGTGAAACCCATAGCTGAATGGTTTCAGATTGAGCATTTCTCACTGGAAATTGCTGCTGACATTGAACATAGCTTAGGGTTAGGGTATTTACTTAATTTCAGACTCTCCTACGGCACTATTTCCAATATCTTATACCCGATAGGTTGTAAATAAACACTTTTTAAGCTGATATAACTTGTATTATTATTGTTATAGGGCTGTGATACCCATAGTCGTCAGACTGAGCATTTCTCACCATTTATTTACGGAGAGCAATTTCCATTTTATAACAGGTAATGTCAATGTATATACAGCAGTGTGTTGATTAATAATTGCTTTCTTCAGTGGAAATACAGAATATGTATAAAAATGCCAAATATATCAAAAGCTAAATCAAGCAGAGATTTACGACTAATCATTACTAATCATTACTGAAACATGCAAACTACAAACATTTAACCAGTTAAACATAATGAATGTGTGACCACGAGATACAAATATTTTATAAAAAATTATTAATACTAAAGTCAAGAGTTGGCTATAACATGAGTAAAAAAATGTTAGTGTGTGTATATTTGTGTGTGTATTATGGTGTGTAATAGAATTTCCCATCATWAAAATGTATCCCCATTCCCCAATCAAATACCTTTATTGATACCCCCCAAAATTCTGCCAACCTTCAAAAAATTCTGCATTACCTTGTATAAAATGCATTATGAAATAAATGGTGTAACGTACATGAAAAAGTAGAGCCTTGTATAAAACGCATTATGAAAGAAATGGTGTAACGTACATGAAAAAGTGGAGCCTTGTATAAAATGCATTATGAAAGAAATGGTGTAATGTACACGAAAAAGTGGAGCCTTGTATTAAATGCATTATGAAGAAAATGGTGTAATGTAGGCTCCATGAAATTGTCACGCCTGGTCCCGCTCTTCCCCCCTTGCGCTCGAGGGCGTCAGGCTCCCCAGCATTACGCATTCCTGCCACCATCATTACGCACACCTGCCTTCCCACGTCACGCGCATCAGCGATAATTCGACTCAATCACCTATGTCATTACCTCCCCTATATCTGTCTGTTCCCCCGCTCTGTTCCCATCCCACTTCAGGCCTAAGCCAGCTCATCAGTCTGTCACGCCCTAGCTGGCTCGAGAGGTTTCTTGCCCCGATTGGCTCGGAAGGCGCCCATTCCACTTCAGGCCTCAGCCGGATCGTCAAGATTTTACGCCCAGCCGGCTCGGCAGGCTGCTACACCACCGCCGGATCATCGTGCCCCACGCCTCAGAGGGATCGACAGGCCTTCATGCCTCAGCCGGATCGTCAGGCTCCTATGCCTCAGCCAGCCCGTCAGGCTCTCCCAGGTGGGACGCCGGGTGGCGCCCCTAGAGGGGGGGGGGGGGTACTGTCACACCTTCTCCCGCTCTCCCCCCCTGGTGCTCGAGGGCGCCAGGCTCCCCAGCATTATGCACTCCTGCCACCATCATTACGCACACCTGCCTTCCCCCGTCACACGCATCAGCGATAATTGGACTCACCTGGACTCAATCACCTCTGTCATTACCTCCCCTATATCTATCTGTTCCCCCGCTCTGTTCCCCCGCTCTGTTTATGTTTGACTCCCCGTACCTCTCTACTCCTGCGTCGTTTCTTACAGAAATATGAAATGCGTTATGAAGAAAATAGTTTAGGCCTACTGTTGCCGACACAAAAAATGGCCCTTTCTGACTACAAGTGCACCAGTATCCCAAAGTATTAAGCAAAAACTAGCATAGAAAACAGTATTGGCATTCATGAAAAAAAAAAAAAACGTAAGGTTACTATTATATTAAAATTAGTTTGATGACAACCTGGCTGATTAACAATATTGGGTTTATAACATGTTTTTTTTTTATATGAATAAATGTGGAACACAATAAAAGGCACTGGCATATAAATGAGGGAGTGTGTGAGTAAATGAACAACAGGGAGGGTTGATAAAACAGAGAGAAGGGGAGGGGAGAGACAGAATGGAGGGGGAGGAATATATCTGTGTGCACAGGCGTGTTTGCACTCAAGATCAAGGGGGCATAATCTGATGGAACAATCTTTCCAGTATCCATCCCTAGTGGGGGGCTTACGGCAAAAAGTGCACCCTTCACCTGCAAGTTTCCCTTGACTTCACCCACTAGCCACTACAGAAGGGTACATGCGGAGGGCACACAGAGTGATATACATCCACACACAGTCCAGATACACATACGTTACACAGGCTCACACACACTCCCATGAACCCAGAACAGAGAGTGAAAGCTAGCATGGTGAAGGCTATGTGTTGAAACAAGCTGTGGGTGAGTGGATTAGGACAAGCCTGTTCAAACACACCAGAGAGAGACACCAACCCTGCATCAAGGGCAGAGGGGATGGGGTGTGTGTATGTAGGGGGAAGGGGGGGTGGGGTTGTTTGTGTACTCTATGAGTACAGTCCTGGCATGTGTGCATATTCACACAGATAACGGAGCTTCCAAATACTTTCAAACACCCATGCTGAATCTCAGTCATCTTTCACTCTAAGGTTGTGGAGGTAAAGAGAGAGCGAAAGTCCACTGACAAATTACCACAACAGCTTCCTCATGCATGGCATCCATTCTGCCCAAGCAGGCCCAAGGACCCTGCTTCCCCCCTCTGTTTGAATCATTCCCAATGACACAGTGATTACTCAGCCCATCTTTCTACATCTTCCACCTTCCAAGGACAGCAGTATAGGAAGAAACCAGACCAAGGTTGAAATACTATTTCAAATATTTAAATTATTTTCACATACATTCAAAGTAATTATTCAAATATATATTATTTGAAAAGACAAGTAGTTTAATATTTTATTGGTATTTGGAAATACACAAATACTGTACTATTTTCAAATACCTGGATTAAATGCATGGGAGTGTATTTAAGTCAGTGTATTTGAATATTTGAAATACAATTTGGCAGACTATTTGGTTTTTACAAATAACCATTCAAATACTAAAATAAAAGTATTTGTTTTGTGCTGTGTATTTGAAAATAGAAAAATACAACCCCCMAAAAATKTAATACCAGATACTCAAATACACATGTATTTAAACCCAGATCTGCAGCAACAAAGCTGCAAGAGAGCATGGAGAGTAGGCTAGTACCCATGTTGAACGGCCGGGGGCCTAACGGCAAGACTGCATCTGCTGGGGGCAAGGGGAGAATTAGTATGAAGTAGGCAATTTCCCTTTTTCTTTTCCCCTTCATTGCCACAGGCGAAGCTCATCTTTCCCAGCGCTCCCCTGGCGATCACAGAAAAGGGCTCTAGAACGGGTGCGCTTCGGAGAAAGAGCTGGTGTCGTTTGAAGGAAAAATTGTTGACAAAGGGCGATGGTTGAACTTTAATTAGTGTAGAAGGGTGATACAGAGTGGAGTATTGTGGGGGTTTGGTGATATAATAAAAACAAAACGAAGGTGAGGTTGTAGGGCGCGGACGGACATGTCCGGTGACAGGTGGTGCATGGGAGTCGATTTTGATTGTTCTTCAGACGAAAGAAAGAAAGAAAGAAAGAAAGAAAGAAAGAAAGAAAGAAAGAAAGAAAGAAAGAAAGAAAGAAAGAAAGAAAGAGTGAAAAGGAAAGGAGGGAAGGAGCGCTGAGACAAATAGATGAAACTCCCTGTCAGGGCTTAGATCTCTGCCGCAAACTGACAGAGGAGAGACGGAGAGAGAGGGTGAAAAAGAGGGAGAGAAATAAAGAGAGGCGAACAGCCAGGGGAGTGACTGGCATTCCCTTTGTGAGCGGTACATTCAAAGAGCCTGTCATATCTGATAGGAAGCCTCGGAGAGAGAAGGGAGAGCTGACAGCTCGGGCGACGGTAGCAGTGGGGAGTGTGTGGATTTCAGCGCTACCGGCTATTAGCACGATATTAGCACAATGTTCGCGTTAGCTTTAAGTGCTTTGACTATTAGCATCTCAGCTTGTGTCTAAAAGTGGACTTGAATAACCACTATTATCATATCACCAGATTGGGGTGGAAATCATGAATTATTGGTGTTAATGGGTGGAAGGCCATACGTCTACGCTACCCAACTCAATAATTCAATAACAATGTCCCCCCTTGAATAAAAATGAGTATTTAAAGCATTTTCCGGAAGCTTGAGCTTGTATATGTCAATGCAAAAGTGAATTTGCAGAGTCGAATTATGGATTTCACCATCATTTCAATAGGTTCCTACTTGCCACCTAGCAGGTGAAATGATTTGTAATTTGAGTCAGAACTCACACAGAAAAAAAGGCCTACTTGATGTAAAGCTCAAGACTTAGATGTAAATATGTTCCCTTATTCTTAATTGGGAATTATAAAACTGGTTGTTTGGATCCTGGAAGCTGATTGAATGAAACGCGTTCCAAGCAGAACTGTATTGGCAGTCACTGGCAAACCCATGCCTGCTAACAGTTCCATCGGAATGATCAGTGCACCTTCATAAGAATATCATCATGTTCACGTTGCTGTCCAAACCAACTCTTTTATTCATCTCAACTCACACATTATTTCTCCTTGCTTCCACCCTAGCATTTGCTTTGGTACAGCGGGGGTTAATATAAGCTTTGTTGTCTGCCTGTCCGACCTAAGAAACAATGTTTCACTCCGCTRTCGCGTCGAACAACCCCACGTACCTGTGACTGTATTCATGATACAGCACTGTCCCCGTAATTAAGCAACGAGTACTGTGGCAGTGAATATGGGTGATGCAGTGCCAAGTCAAAACTAAGTAGAAATGTACTGTATTTTACAGTACAGCAATTGGCAGGTATTTCCTAAGAATTTGCATAGTTAATTGGTTATTATAATAATAGCCTAATAATGACTTATATGTTTCAGTGTGAACGAACAGAAACACTCGCTCAATCCGACAACCCAATTCTAATCAAAAACCAACCCGACCCCAAAGTTACTTTCAATCCAAAATGATATTTTCAAACATCTGTTCAGGCCCGACAAACAACAAAGAAAGAAAGGCGGAAAAAGGCAAACCAGCTGGTGTTGTCCAAAAATAGCATTGACGCCACACTCTTCCTCCTCTCGTTTTCACCGAGGCGAGCAAGGCGAATGGCAGCACATCACCTCAGGTGCAACATATGCTCTTAATTCTAATCAATTTAGCTCTCAGCTGGACCGTGATGGGGAGGTGAAGAAATGGTAAGGAGGGGTGGGAGGAGGACAGGAGGGTAGGATGGCATCTCCAGTTGATCGGGGAACGGGGGGGGGCTGTGTGTGTGTTTGAAAGAGAGTTGTGGGAGGTGGCACATCTCTGCCTATGTGAAGGGGTTGACAGCACATGCTGGGTGGTTAATGCAGGTGCAGTGGACGGACGTCAATAAGTAAGGTGGGAGAAAAAAAGGATGATTTAAAAAGGTCAGGTGGAGA
The DNA here is from genome assembly GCF_002910315.2 of Salvelinus sp. IW2-2015. Taxonomy (NCBI): domain Eukaryota; kingdom Metazoa; phylum Chordata; class Actinopteri; order Salmoniformes; family Salmonidae; genus Salvelinus; species Salvelinus sp. IW2-2015. The sequence continues at coordinate 15,556 of NW_019942504.1, forward strand.
GAGGGTGAAGAGGGAGAGGGGGAAGAGAGGATGCAGAGAGAAAGGAGGACAGAGTAAGAGCGAGATTTCACAGAGCATAGGTGGGGAGACAGTGAGGAAGAGGATGGAGGAGAGAGAAAAAAGAGAGGGAGGAAGACGAAAGAGGAAGGGGTAGAACCAAGACAGAGATAGAGTGAGTCAACAGAGCAGAGGTAAGAAGACCGAGAGAGAGTGAGAAAGAGAGGGAGGAACAAAGACAGAGGCACGGAAAGAGAATGGCAAGCAGAGGTAACGGAAAATGACAATTGGAGATAGATAGGAAGGCCAGACAGAAAAGATGAGGATGATTGATGAGAGACAGAGAGAGAGAGAGAGAGAGAGAGAGAGAGAGAGAGAGAGAGAGAGAGAGAGAGAGAGAGAGAGAGAGAGAGAGAGAGAGAGATAAAAAAGAGAGAGAGGAGAGAGAGAGAGAGAGAGAGAGAGAGAGAGAGAGAGAGAGAGAGAGAGAGAGAAAAATTATTCCAGAGACCCGTGAGCTAGCTCCCTTCTGGTAATGTCAGAGCAGCGAATCAAGGCACATTAATATCACTCTCGTAACTGACTCTGAAGACCTTTTTTATGACTAATTGATAAATAATACTTAATTAACACGTCACAGATCATTTATTGCAGACCTTTTCAAATTCTCATGAAGTATGCATGAATCACTCTGTTAGACAATTGGAGAGATGGACCGCTCTTTGGATTATTCATTCATCTTTCTGTCTCCCTTTCATATTAGGTGCACAGTGCCTACACCGTACAATACAAGGTATGGCATTTACAAAGCAATGTCAAACTAGAGCAAGAGTTGATAAAGGAAAGACTAGCTATAGTTTAACTCAATTAAATTGTCACATTTTCGAAAATAAAATTCCATGTTCTCAAAACAGGGGTTGTATTTATTTGGCACAATGCAGAAGAAAACAGACTGAAACAGGGAGGGACTACATGGACATAGCCAATACGACATTTTCCTTTTTGGGTTTCTATTGCTAAATGTTTTTAAAYGATTTCCATCGCGTGCCTCAATGAACAAGAGCCAGTTAACACAATGTCAAAATATACGTCTGCAACGATTGAATTTAATTCCTGCCCAGGAGTGTAGGACAAAGTATAATGATTATACCAATGTATCAAATCTGTACAGTCTCAACCAATATTATATTACAACTTTGTGTTAGGATTTCTCTTTCAGTTTTAACCTCGCTCTGACACCTACACAGAGAAACACTCTCTCTCTCTCTATCACACAGACACACATGCACACACATAGTCACACTCACACACACCTGCTGAGTCGCTTGGGGCCACAGTCGGTAATCAGACAGTGTGGCGAGGGTGTTAATATAAAATGTGAAACAAGATCACATCAAGCCCAAAGAACTGGCAACCAACTATGCAACTGTGCTCCCAATAATAACATTATTGGCATTAAGGTACTACCTAGGAAAATATTGGCCAATTACTTCATCACCCTATAAATGTATTGGACTGTTGTGAATGAGTTACTATCGATAACACCTTGTAATCTCAAATCTCAAGCATTTCAGTTTAGCTGAAGGTGCCATAAATACCAATATTTTGTCTGTGTAAGTCTTTCCCTAGACAATGGCCCCGAAAGCAACATCAAGGTCCTCTGGCATGAATTTAAACCAATAGAAGCCAAACTTTTAGGCCAGAGCTAGTTAGGCGGGGGGCCCTGCCTTTACAATGTTAGGGGTAATACTGATCCGTACAACATCCATCTTCATCAGTTCCCTTTCAAATAGTATTTGGCTCCCTTGACTAGCGACTGAGACACAGAGTAAACCTCATTAATCCTTTGAGCAGAGCATGTTATCTCACTGCTGTGTGTGTGTTGTAGTGTGGTTGCTTTTGTGTGTGTGTGTGTGTGTGTGTGTGTGTGTGGTGTGTGTTGTGTGTGTGTGTGTGTGTGTGTGTGTGTTGTGTGTGTGTGTGTGTGTGTGTGTGTGTGTGTGTTGTGTGGTGTGTGTGTGTGTGTGTGTGTGTGCGCAACAAGCTCTTACAGTCCCACTGCAGAATTAGACATTCATCCATTTCAGAGTTTCTCCAAACGTGCAATTTCTAAGTTAAGGTTTCAGTTTAGGCACTCAATCCAAAGGGTTAAGGTAAGAGTTAAGGTTTGGGATTGGGTTTTTCACGCTCAACCGTTTCCCATGTGTATCAAGAATTGTCCACCACCCAAAGGACATCCAGCCAACTTCACACAACTGTGGGAAGCATTAGAGTTAACATGGGCCGGCATCCCTGTGGAGTGCTTTCGACACCTTGTAGAGTCCATGCTCAGACAAATTTACGCTGTTCCGAGGGCAAAATAAGGTATTCCTAATGTTTTTTACACTCAGTGTATGTGCACAAACAGACACACTGTGGTCACATACTGACAGCCCTCAATCAGCCCTCTGCTTACAACAGGTAGCCCCATCTTATTGTCACACACACATCCATTCTTCTCAACAATAGCATACAATGCCAGTTCACTACCCTCACATACCCCTTCCCCCAACTCCTTCCCACTCCACATGGCAGTGAGCTGAACTGTGCCTGAAGGCCCTATTTCACTTTCTCCACACACACGGCCATGTCCCGTAATGTGCCGTGGAAGCGCGTTGTAATTAGATTTGCTGTGGAGAGCTCCTATTATTTTTGGACTGTGGGCTATTGAGGTGGAGAAGTGTGTGTGTGCGCGTGCGGGGGGGGGGGGGGGTCAGAAAATGGGACTTCTCAGATCAAGATCAACATCAATGCTCTCTGCTCTAGCAGCCACTGAGTACAGGTTAGTTCAACAATGTGAGCGAGTGTGAGGCAGTTGTGTCTAATCTATCCTAATTATGATGTCCATATAAGGACAGCCTCAGTCTCAGCACAACTAGCTGACCCACTCGTTCCATCATAATCCAACACTGAACTGAGGACCTGAGAAGGATGAGACAACAGAGTGAGAGAGCAGGTAAACCCAGTAACACAAATGTTGATTAACGACTGTCCACGGCTGCCCTATATGCTTCCCCTCTAAAAAAAGAACTGGCATGATTAACTGGCACTGGCAGCCAGCCAAAAACAGAGGAAGTATGTTCCCATCGCCACCGGCGACCCTCGTCATGGCAATAACACGCAGATGGGAGAGTGTTTGAGAGGAGGAGTGTGTATTAGCAGGCGCTAAGAGACACGGGTCACAGTCCAATTCGAAGCAATTACTGACGAGGTAGGCTGGGCCCTGAGTCTGAATACATTAAGGCAATATAAGAGAGGGGGGAGAGAAAGGGAGAGGAGAGAGGTGGGGGGTGACAGAGAAAGAGCAGGGGAGAGAGAAAGAGAGAGAGGGAGAGAGACCCTGCATTGACAGCAACAGTGATGAGATTTGTCATCTACAGCAGTCCTTAATAGCGACTACCACTTATTTTCTGTCTCTCTCTTTCTACTCTGCATGCAGGCATACACACGCGATAGTGTGTAATAGGCTGAAAGAGGCTGGTAGCATTTGGAAAGGACACTCTGGTGTGTGTGTGTGTGTGTGTGTGTGTGTGTGTGTGTGTGTGTGTGTGTGTGTGTGTGTGTGTGTGCGATGTGCTGCGTGTGTGGCGTCACTTGCGGGTGCGTGCAGTGCGTGCGTGCGTGCGTGCGTGCGTGCGTGCGTGCGTGCGTGCGTGCGTGCGTGTGGTGGGAAAGGGACTCATTTAGGAAGTCGCTTTCTAGTTTGTCATCACAGTAACCAATCAGATTGGAAATTAGATCTCTGCACCCTTTAGTGCCTGGGGAGCTGGCAAGAGCCAAACAAAGACAAAAAAATAGAAGACATTGTGCTAAGAAACTGAAGCAAACAAAAACAATGCCAACGGACTGATGAGGGAGAGAGTAGTGTCATGGGAGAAGGCAACTGCATTGGGACTAGCATGGATGTGATTATTATCATGTGTCCTTATCTGCCACATACAGTAAATAGTCCATAAGATTTAAAGGAGAAAAATGTCTGGGTCATGTTCATTAGGTACAAAAYGATACAAATTAGATTGAAACAGTAAGGGTCTACCTGGACCGGTCCAATAAGAACAGCTTGTTTTGGTTTTCTGTTTATTTATTTATTTAAGCATTTTATAACAGTGTATCCTATGAATACGACTTAGGTTTTGTCCACTTACATGACACTGCTCATAGCTGACATTGTTGTCAACTGTGAGACTTTGTTAATGATACCAGGTTGGCAGCATTGTATCTGGGGGCAAAATTGCATTGTCTTTAACCAGTGGATTGACATCTGGATTAGAAAGCATCAGTAAGGGACACTGTCGCAGACCATCAAATAATTCAACATGTGATGGCGTAAGACTATGATGTGTGACAGAACTATTTAGAAAAACTAAATCAAAATGTACTGATATTTCAATATACTATAATAACTGACTCAATATCAATGCTTGAATAACTGTATTTCTCCTTTTTTGGAGAAAAAAGTCAGGTTTCTTTATTGTTTATAACTTGTTTTTTATGATTTGTCTGCTCTTCCCCCAGCCACAGGGAAAGGGATGGGTGGTGTGGTAGGAGGGGTTGAGGGTGTGAGGGGTTGAAAATATAATTCCTGTATTATGAGATATGTATTTAAATGATTATGTGCAGGAATTATTATAAAAACATAATAATAATATATAGTGTTATCAGAAAGCACGGCATTGATTTTCAATGCTTCGCAGACGATACACACTTCTGTGTCACCAGAGGATTTTAGCTCCACAGATAAATTATTAGACTGTATTAGTGATTTAAATACTTGGATGGCTCACAACTCCCTCCAGCTAAATCAAGACTTACTTATTGTTGGAGCCAAAGCACAGAGAGAGAATCTGGCTGTACATTTTAATGTGATCGTTTCTATCTCAGGCTGATACAGAGAGACTTATCCATGCTATTATTACAAGCAGGCTTGACTACTGTAATGCTCTCCTGTCTGGTCTACCGAAGAAAGCCATTGGTCAACTGCAGAACATACAGAATGCTGCAGCACGGGTACTGACCAAGACCAGACAGAGAGCACCCCGTACAACGGTTTTAAAGTATATGCACTGGCTGCCTATGAGTTTTCGAATACATTTTAAGAATATTCTATTGGTTTTTAAATCAATCCAGGGTTGTGCACCCCCAATGCATGTCAGACATGCTTCTGAGTTATGTACCCTGTAGGTCCCTCAAGTCCTCTGGCACTGGCCTTTTAACTATGAAGAAAGCCCAGGACCAAGAGGCATGGAGAGGCAGCCTTTAGTTACTATGCCCCCAGCCTCTGGAATAGCCTGCCAGAGATCCTGAGGGGGGCCCGAAACTGTTGACAAATTTAAAAGAGATCTTAAAACACCTTTTTAGCTTTGCTTCTTTTCCTTAGTGTTTTTTAAGTGTTTCAGTTTTCATTGTTATTCTTTGGCTTTTAACCCTCCCATGTCTGTTGTGTAGTAAATATTTCAGTTTTTATTTTCATATTTTTTTTTTATATACTGTATGTTTTTTCCCTGTGAAGCGCATTATGGTGCATCCATGTCTGAAGTGTGCTATATAAATAAAGCTTGATTTGATTTGAATTTTGAAAAAGTAAGCATCACTAAATCAGGAGGATCATCCTTCCTCCATGGTCAAACTTACATCAACTACCAGAACAGCCATTTTTAAAACAACATGTTCTCATAATCCCTTGGCAAGCGGTGTTTTGTTAATAAATCCCTAATTGCTTTGTTATAAATGCTTAATGAGAGTATAAGAACCTGGAACAGTGGGTGGCAAACTACTTTGAAAAGCTACAATCACAGACGGTCAATTACAGAGTGTGAGGCAGCCGGTGTTACCAGAGGCAGCCGGTATAGATGTTGGTAGTAAATGGATTATTACACTGTAATAAATACAATTGTATTGTCCATTTGTTACAGTGAATGTAAATGTGTCTTCAGTTCAAATCCCCCAGACAGCACACATCGCACACAGAGAGGTGCACAAGGTCAAGTCGCAGCACCACTGGATGCACAACATTTTGTGCCTTGCTCAAGGGCACAATGGTAGGGGATTGAGTTAAGATCTGATCCCATTAGCTCTTCAGTATCAAATAATTTCCCTCGTTTTTTACAGTTGCCGGCCCGGGATTTGAACCCGGAATGAAGGGTTACAAATATGAAGCGAAACTCGCTATTTAACACTAGATTTGGTTATAAATAGGTAAATGGTAATACATACGTAATTAGAGTGTGACATTGTTCAGAGTAGACTCCTATGAGGTCTTATGCAAATTCGTAGCGCAGCAAAGCGTAACAAAGAGCAGCAAAGAGGGACCCATTGGCACTGCTTGGGTAGGTCACAAATATTGAGGGAGACGTGGTGTACAGTGGGCTGCGGCAAGAGACACACACACACATACGAGCATGAATGCACACACGCACACATGCCTCACACACACACACACACACCACACAACAACACACACACACACACACACACACACCCACACACACACACACACACACATACATAAAGACAAACACTTTCTCTCTCCTTCCTCTCTCACACACACACACACGCACACACACACACACACGCGCTCACACACACACACATACAACCACAGAAAGACACACACTTTCTCTCTCCTTCTCTCTCTCTCTCACACACACACACACACACGCACACACACACACCGCAGCGCTCACACACACACACACACAGACACACACACACATACAACCACAGAAAGACACACACTTTCTCTCTCCTTCTCTCTCTCTCTCTCTCTCACACACACACACACACACAGAGACACTGCAAACTCCTCTGTGTTGTCATTTGGGCTCTTCTGTAGTTTCACTCCGTGTCACAAAGCACAGCAGCTGTTGTTTTGAAGTGGGTTTTGGGGCTTTCTTCTACTTCTCCTTGATGTTGCCGTTCTGCACATGTGCAGAGAAGATGGCTTGTGGTAAATGGCCGTTCAGCACATCATGAAAAGAAACTAAGAAGTTAACTCTTCTAAATGCTTATGACACTGATTCTGCAACAACAAGCACAACAGGAGCATCATAAGAAGTGTGTGTACAGTGTGCACAGTGTGTACAGTGTGTGTGTGTACAGTGTGTGTGTACGGTGTGTGTGTGTGTGTGTACGGTGTGCACAGTGAGTACTGTGCATGTGTACTGTGTGTGTACGTGAGAGAGACAGACAACGAAAGAGAGAGAGAGCGAGACAGAGAACTAATCTAACCCTATGTGACACATTTCAAGAAGCTAGCCGTAGCACATCTCTACTTCACAGGAGAGTCATTTATGTTTTTAAATCAAAATCAAGTTTTTTTGTCAGAAATGCCTTTTGGAACATGTGAACTTTCATGTTCCTTAATAACAAACGTGTATGCCATCTGTAAATACGAATAAACATTTTAAATTACGAGCCTAGTTGGTTTAGCAACGGAAAAGGACAGGAACCTTCACGATAGCCATGATTGGCTGAGATAATGCAAGGGCTGGACATACCGAGAGATGAGTTTGGATTGTAGCACGCTTCTGTCTATAACATGAGCTGCTCAGTRTGTGTAGATACTTGTTGCTACCGCAGCTTTTTTGAAGGATGTAACGTTAGCCATGGAAAACTGCAAAAGTGTTACTACTGCTCTCAACATTGCTGCCCCGAATTTAGGCGCTATCAACAAAGATCAGTGGGAAAAAGTTGTGATGGACTACTTTCTGCACATGGTCAGTGTGAACCGGAGTGACTTGACACAACGGGCCAAACAAGCTGTAGCTAGCTACAAACAAAACGGAAAAGACACAGGACGTCTTACTTAGTTAAAGTCTTCAATAAAGACATTACTAAACATATGAGTTACCACACCCGGTCCCGGGGATGGCTAACTGGAAATTCCTTTGGTCTTTATTGAGTTATTTGTTTGTTGAACTATCTTTAAAACGTTCTTAAATGTAATGTTCTGGTGCCTCTTGGGCAATTTAGAAAGCTGATTGAAGACCTTATTACGGATGAACGTGTTTTTTTTTTTTATGACTGTGTTTTTCTTTCTGCTTGCRTTTGTATTTATATTTTCATGTGTGTATTTTATGTAATTCAGGGCTCATCTGTAAAATAGACATTGGTCTAAGTATGACTCCCTGAGAAAATAAAGGTTATATTTGAAAAAATACGAGTAAGTTTCACATTTGGTCAGGAAGTCGTTTTCATTACAAATTAAAATGTACTGTTCGCTAGCTAGTGAACATTAGCTTGCTGGCTCGCTAGATAATGTTACGTGTATGATCTGTGTAGTAAAACAATTTTTATCTCAGAAACCCATTTGCATTTCTAGTTACAGCTAGCTAACATTGAACATAGTTGGTTAGCTTTAGCTACCTGCAGATTAATACTACAGCATTTCACGCATGGTGGCTAGCTATGACAATTTGTTTGTACTGGAGCTATGGGTTGGGATTATGGTTCATTGTTTAGGTAGCTAGCTACATGTCTAAACAAAAGCCTCCACTTTGCCAGATGATTACGCAAACTATCAAATTAGCCAGGTGTGCCTGGGGGTGATTATGGTCATCTATTGTATTTCGTGTACATGTCTAGGCAATAGTGACCAATCCCCTTAGCTAGGTGCAGTTGGGGGGTGATTATAACATTTATTTCACAGCTAATGATTATAAAATATGTATAAAATAAAATTTTATTTGGACACTTTCTATTTTTGACATTGCTACTATAAAAATATGCAAGTAACCATTTCACTGTACCGTTTACACCTTCTGTATTCTGTGCATGTGACAAAAACACTTGGATTTTATTTGATATCGTGTGTGTTTACCAGAGACAGTAATGTGAGGAACAACATGATTAGGATATAGGCCAAGAACTAGATAGTGTATTTTTACCTTGAGGTGTTCCTTATTGTAGGCTACTACTTTCAACACCTTTAGTCTTGAAAACGTTGGTTGTTTACTACACTACCTTGCTCCCTCTGTTTAGCATATGGCCTCACTTAAGGCTTAAGAGGGTGTGAACAATGCTGAATAGTGTAGACAAAGAAGAGCTCTCTAGTAGGTGTACCAAAACGTTGAAGGGTAATTTTCTCAAAAATGGGGTTACAAGTTTATCAACTTTCAAATCAGAATTACTTTCCCATTGTTCCTCAACTGCAATGTATGAGATACCATTTTGTAGCTCTGAGTCTCTACTTTTATCGAATGTAAAAAACACAATTTCAAATGTTTCTTTATAAGACTGAATCGAGGTGGTCGGTCACCTATGGTCTTTGGGATATTGAGCTTTTGGGTATTATGCAACATATTTGCTAGGTGTGGCGCCCAGCTCTGATCATGCTTGATTGCAGCAATAATTGACCGTTGTGTTTGCGTGTAATGAATGCAATGTACAGTACCAGTCAAAAGTTTGGACACACCAACTCATTCAAGGGTTTTTCTTTATTTTGACTATTTTCTACATTGWAGAATAATAGTGAAGACATCAAAACTATGAAATAACAAATATGAAATCATGTAGTAAACAAAAAAGTGTTTTATATTTTAGATTCTTCAAAGTAGCCATCCTTTGCCTTGATGTGACCTTTTAACCCTTTGAAACAGCCCCTATGACAGCCAATATAAGGCACTTCCGGTTGACACAGGAAGCTGAAAGTAAAAATATATCCTCTTTGGGACACTCTTTTACCGAATCCTGTTCTTCTGACTGATTTACAGAGGGTTGAGGGTTGAATGCAGTGTTTTTCACTAACTGCAGAGAGTGAAATCAAAACCACGTTCAGGGACAATTTAATCACTTCCGGTTGCTCCAGGAAGCTTAAAATCAACACAGGTAATCCTTATRGTGTCCTGATGGGTTGTCATTGAAGACAAATTGATATGGCAATCATAACCCACATTGGCATCAGGTTGAAGTTAAGGCAGCAGGCAATGCATTCCTATTGGGAGAGAGATCATTGTCAGCTGTTTGAAGAAATACACCCTTCCCCATGGTCAAGGGTAGGCTTATGCAGATCGGTAGGACCTTAGGAGCGTTCCTGTGGTTGAATTGTGTTTCTAGCGTCAATGGTTCTGCCGTTGTCACCCAAAACCACCTTAAATGTAGCTTTGGGCCTTGTCCTAGGACCTCTCTGGATATCAGTATCTTGCCCCGACAATGTCAGAGAAAGCTGCTCTTCGAATATGTTGCTCTTTAGATGTCCCCCAACCATAATCTGGAAATAGATTAAATTCAAAATACCATAAAGGGGTGAGGTGGCATCTTAGACTACACATGGATACATACCGCTACCTAGATTGAATTTGTAAGGGTTCCAAAAAGGGCCAAGAAACTGAGAAAAACCTGGTTTTCAAATATGTACCGGTTCATGAGAGTTGCCTAATCACATATATGACATTTTGGGGGCTGTTTTTAACCTTTTAAAASAGCCCCTATGACCCCAATTTAAGGCACTTCCTGTTGTCACTGGAAGCTGAAAGTAAACATATATCCTCATTGGGACACACTTTTACAGAATCCTGATTGAAGTTTGGGCAGCAGGCACAGTATTCCTATGGGGAGAGAGGTCAAGGTCAACTGTTAGAATAAATAAACCCTGTTTTAACTGTTAAGGGTTAAACCAATTCCAAAAAGCATTCATTATTTAGCACTGGTATTCAGTATAACATGACATGGCATTTAGCATGAAACATTTACTGATTACCAGAGTAGGCTGAATATAATAATTAAATTGAGCATATTGTATGTTTCATGATTGACGACTTGTGGTGTAAATATAATAACATACAGGAACTCAAGTCCTTTTGTTCACCTGACCTAGAATACCTCAGAATCAAATGCAGACCGAAATGATCTCCAAAGAGAATTTTCTTTGGTTATTGTCACATCGGTGTATATCCCCCTTCAAGCCGATACCACGACTGCCCTCAAGGAACTTCAATGGACTTTATGCAATCTGGAAACCCTATATTCTGAGGCTGCATTTATTGTAGACGGGGATTTTAACAAAGCAAATTTGAGGAAATGGTTACCTAAACTCTATCAGCATATTGACTGTAGTACTCGCACTGGAAAAACACTCAACCATTGTCACTCCAACTTCCGGGATGCATACAAGGCCCTCCCCCGCCTTCCTTTTGGCAAATCTGACCACAACTCCATTTTGCTCCTCCCTTCCTATAGGCAGAAACTCAAACAGGAAGTACCCATGCTAAGGACTATTCAACACTGGTCTGACTAATCGGAATGCACAATTTATTTTTTCTTTACCTTAATTTAACTAGGCAAGTCAGTTAAGAACAAATTCTTATTTACAATGATGGCCTACCCCAGCCAAACCCGGGCGATGCTGGGCCAATTGTGCACCGCCCTATGGGACTCCCAATCACAGCCTGATGTGATACAGCCTGGATACGATCCAGGGATTGTAGTGACACCTCTTGCACTGAGATGCAGTGCCTTAGACTGCTGCGCCACTCGGGAGCTTCAAGATTGTTTTGATCACGCGGTCTGGGATATGTTCCGAGTAGTATTGATGTGTACACTGGGTAATATTGACGTGCACACTGAGACGGTTACTGAGTTTATTGGAGATGTTGTATCTACTGTGACTATTAAAACCTACCCTAACCAGAAACCATGGATAGATGGCAGCATTCGCGCAAAACTGAAAGCGCGAACCACCACATTTAACCATGGCAAGGTGACTGGAAACATGGCAGAATACAAACAGAGCAATCATTCCCTCCGCAAAGTATGGTAGCAAAATTACAAGATTATGTTATGATACTGTTTTTGTACCAAATGGTTGTTTTCATGCAATAGAGTAGGGTTCTTAGAATTCTCTCCCTTCATTCTAAGCGAACTGAGAGGATTCTTCAGAAGCTTGGGCAGGCAACTGATTAAGTTATGGCTTGGTGATAAAAAACTTTACAACCACATTCCATTCTATGATTAATGGTGCTTGTGAGACATATGTCTCCGGTCTGACTGAGCCTGCATTCATAGATAAGATGTGGTGTGTGTGACTCAAGATAGAGAGAGCCTGAAGGAATAGAACAAACATCTCATTGTTAAATATGAAATAAAGATGATTTCTTTTAAGAAATGACTCCCACTTGATTAGAATATTGCACGACAAAGGCAATCAAACAGACAAAACGTCAGTATAGAGACAAAGCAGAGACGCAATCCAACGACTCAGACACGAGACGTATGCGGCAGGTTCTACAGACAATCACGGACTGCAAAAGGAAAACCAGCCACGTCGCGGACAATGACATCTTGCTTCTGGACAAGATAAACACGTTATTTGCCAGCTTTGAGGATAACACAGTGCCACCAACGTCGCCAGCTAACAAGGACTGTGGGCTGTCCTTCTCTGTGGCCGGCATGAGTAAGACATTTAAATGCGTTAACCCTCGCAAGGCTGCCGGCCCAGACGGCAACCCTAGCCGCGTCCTCAGAGCATGCGCAAACCAGCTGGCTGGTGTGTTTACGGACATATTAAATCTCTCTCTATCCCAGTCTGCTGTCCCCACATGCTTCAAGATGGCCACCATTGTTCCTGTACCCAAGAATGCAAAGGTAACTGAACTAAATTACTTTTGCCATGTAGCACTCACTTCTGTCATCATGAAGTGCTTTGAGARACTAGTCAATGATCATATCACCTCCACCTTACCTGTCATCCTAGACCCACTTCAATTTGCTTACCGCCCCAATAGGTCCACAGACAATGCAATCGCCATCACACTGCACACTGCCCTATCCCATCTGGACAAGAGGAATACCCATGTAAGAATGCTGTTCATTGACTATAGCTCGGCATAGTACCCTCCAAGCTCATCATTAAGCTCGAGGCCAAGGGTCTGAATCCAGCCCTGTGCAATTGGGTCTTGGACTTCCTGACGGGCCACCCCCAGGTGGTGAAGGTAAGAAACAACATCTCCATTTGCTGATCCTCAACACTGGGGCCCCACAAGGGTGCGTGCTCAGCCCCCTCCTGTACTCCATGTTCACCCATGACTACGTGGCCAAGCATGCCTCCAACTCAATCATCAAGTTTGCAGACAACACAATGGCAGCCCTCCACACCTCTCTGATTCAGAGGGGTTGGGTTAATTGCGGAAGACACATTTCAGTTGAATACTGTGGCGTACAGCAGGTCAGCCACCAGGGGGAGACTCGTCGAGGCCTGGTAACAGATGGAGTATACATCACGAGGCGATGGCTCCATCTGCAGGAAGTGTCAGGTCTCGACGGGCTCTCCAGCCAGGACTAATTGGTGCTGATTGGGAGCTGGTGAGTAATCAAGGGCGGATTGCTCACCGGCTGTGCAAGGCCCATAAAGCTGCCAGAAGGGCAGCACACAGGAAGAATGAGGGAAGAAAGGACTCCCGTTGAAGTGTTAAGAAGAGGGAGTTCAGTTTTGTGCCCGACAGGATACAACCAGACCCGGAATACCAGAAGACGGCATCCCGGAGAGGGTCTCATAGGGGAGACCTATCCTTTTCTTTTTGATCTATTATTTAAATAAACACCCTTGAAACTGAGCTAATCCTTCTCTCTCCGTGTATGATATGGGTAAACGTCTTGACCAAACCCCCTGGTCTGCCACAATACATTGAGTTGGTCAACTGACTAGGTATCCGCCTATCCATTCTTTTCCTTTCCTTTAGTAGGCTTGATTACCAACAACGACAAGATAGCCTACAAGAAAGAGGTGAGGGCTCTGGGAGTGTGGTGTCAGGAAAATAACCTCTCACTCAACATCAACTAAACAAAGGGGATGATCGTGGACTTCAGGAAACAGCAGAGGGAGCACACCCCTATTCACATCGACGGGACAGCAGTGGAGAAGGTGGAAAGTTTTATGTCCCTCGGCGTATATATCACTGACACACTGAAATGGTTCACCCACACAGACAGCGTAGTGAAAAAGGTGCAACAGCACCTCTTCAACCTCAGGATGCTGAAGAAATGTGTCTTGACACCTAAAACCCTCACAAACTTTTACAGCTGCACAATTGAGAGCATCGTGTTGGGCTGTATCACCGCCTGGTACAGCAACTGCACCGCCCACAACCGCAGGGCTCTCCAGAGGGTGGTGCGGTCTGCACAACGCATCACAGGGGCAAACTACCTGCCCTCCAGGACACCTACAACACCCGATGTCACTGGAAGGCCAACAAGATCATCAAGGACAACAACTACCTGAGCTACTACCTGTCCACCCCGCTATCTTCCAGAAGGCGAGGTCAGTACAKGTTCATCAAAGCTGGGACCGAGAGACTGAAAAACAGCTTATATCTCAAGGCCATCAGACTGTTAAATAGCCATCACTAGCACAGAGAGGCTGCTGTCTACGTACACATAAATGGAACACTAGTCCCTTTAAAAATGTCACTTTAATAATGTTTACATATCTTGCATTACTCATCTGATTTGTATATACTGTATTCTATACTATCTACTGTATCTTAGTCTACGCCACTCTGACATTGCTCATCCATATATTTATATATTCTTAATTCCATTCCTTTACTTAGATTTGTGTGTATTAGGTATTTGTTGTGACATTTGTTGATATTACTTGTTAGATATTGCTGTACTTTCGGAACTAGAATCACAAGCATTTTGCTACACCCGCATTAACATCTGCTAAACACGTGTATGTGACCAATACAATTTAATTTAATTTAAACTGATTAAAAAGTCATATTTTAGCACCCTTCTTGCTTTGTCAGTTGCAGTCAGTTACACACAGCATAACAAACCCTATCCTTTCTATCACATATGGATGTTGACTAGAGGCCGACCGATTATGATTTTTCAATGCCGATACCGATTATTGGAGGACCAAAAAGAGCCGATACCGATTACTCGGACGATTTAATAATTTATTAAATTTAATTTAATTTATAAAAATTTAATTTAATTTATTTGTAATAATGACAATTACAACAATACTGAATGAAAACTTTTATTTTAACTTAATATAATGCATCAATCAAATCAATTTAGCCTCAAATAAATAATGAAACATGTTCAATTTGGTTTAAATAATGCAAAAACAAAGTGTTGGAGAAGAAAGTAAAAGTGCAATATGTGCCATGTAAAAAAGCTAACGTTTAAGTTCCTTGCTCAGACCATGAGAACATATGAAAGCTGGTGGTTCCTTTTAACATGAGTCTTCAATATTCCCAGGTAAGACGTTTTAGGTTGTAGTTATTATAGGAATTATAGGACTATTTCTCTCTACGATTTGTATTTCATATACCTTTGACTATTGGATGAAACTTTAGTATTGCCAGTGTAATAGTATAGCTTCCGTCCCCCTCCTCGCTCCTACCTGGGCTCGAACCAGGAACACATCGACAACAGCCACCCTCGAAGCATCGTTACCCATCGCTCCACAAAAGCCGCGGCCCTTGAAGAGCAAGGGGAACAACTACTCCAAGTCTCAGAGTGAGTGACGTCACCGATTTGAAATGCTATAAGCGCGCACCCCGCTAACTAGCTAGCCATTTTACATTGGTTTCACCAGCCTAATCTCGGGAGTTGATAGGCTTGAAGTCATAAACAGCTCAATGCTTGAAGCATTGCGAAGAGCTGCTGGCAAAACGCACGAAAGTGCTGTTTGAATGAATGCGTACGAGCCTGCTGCTGCCTACCATCTCTCAGTCAGACTGCTCTATCAAATATCAAATCATAGACTTAATTATAACATAATAACACACAGAAATACAAGCCTTCGGTCATTAATATGGTCGAATCCGGAAACTATAATTTCGAAAACAAAACGTTTATTCTTTCAGTGAAATACGGAACCGTTCCATATTTTATCTAACGGATGGCATCCATAAGTCTAAATATTCCTGTTACATTCCACAACCTTCAATGTTATGTCATAATTACATAAAATTCTGGCAAATTAGTTCGCAAYGAGCCAGGCGGCCCAAACTGTTGCATATACCCTGACTCTGCGAGCAATGAACGCAAGAGAAGTGACACAATTTCACCTGCTTAATATTGCCTGCTAACCTGGATTTCTTTTAGCTAAATATGCAGGTTTAAAAATATAGACTTCTGTGTATTGATTTTAAGAAAGGCATTGATGTTTATGGTTAGGTACAGTCGTGCAACGATTATGCTTTTTCCGCAAATGCGCTTTTGTTAAATCATCCCCCGTTTGGCGAAGTTGGCTGTCTTTGTTAGGAAGGAATAGTCTTCACACAGTTCGCAACGAGCCAGGCGGCCCAAACTGCTGCATATACCCTGACTCTGTTGCAAGAGAAGTGACACAATTTCCCTAGTTAAAAGAAATTCATGTTAGCAGGCAATATTAACTAAATATGCAGGTTWAAAAATATATACWTGTGTATTGATTTTAAGAAAGGCATTGATGTTTATGGTTAGGTACACGTTGGAGCAACGACAGTCCTTTTTYGYGAATGCGCACCGCMTCGATTATATGCAACGCAGGACACGCTAGATAAACTAGTAATATCATCAACCATGTGTAGTTAACTACTGATTATGATTGATTGATTGTTTTTTATAAGATAAGTGTAATGCTAGCTAGCAATTTACCTTGGCTTCTTGCTGCATTCGCGTAACAGGCAGGCTCCTCGTGGAGTGCAACGTAAGGCAGGTGGTTAGGCCGTTGGACTAGTTAACAGTAAGGTTGCAAGATTAAATTCCCGAGCTGACAAGGCAAAAATCTGTCGTTCTGCCCCTGAACAAGGCAGTTAACCCACTGTTCCAAGGCCATCATTGTTCTTAACTAACTTGCCTAGTTGAATAAAGGTGTAAAAAAAAATGTTTTTAAACGGCCAAATCGGAGTCCAAAAATACCGATTGTTATGAAAACTTGGAATCGTCCCTAATTAATCGGCCATTCCGATTCATCGGTCAACCTCTAATGTTGACAATAACAAAAAATCCCCTAGCCAGCTTCTACTGTCCAATCAGAAAAACAAAGATGTTCTCTGCCATCCAATGAGAAAATACTGCAGTACTCTATGTTCCTTTAGCGGGCGCTTGATGTTCTCTGCTATCCAATGATACAATACTGCAGTACTGTATGTTCCCCATAGGGGGCCTACAAAAATACCACCTTTTTAGGACCCTGACAGTTTTACTTGATTTTCAAACCAGGCATATTAGCATGCTATTTTCAGGCTATTCCAGTGGTTTTCCTCGTGAGGACCATGTTTTTGGACCTAACTTGTCCAAAGGTCCACATATGGAAGGTGTTTATGCAAGTTGAGGTCCCAATACTGTCTCAAACACAAGAACACACACACCAAATACGGATACATTCTCCCCAGCTTGTATGACTGCAGGTTTTAAATACAATCATGACACACTAACCACTGGGCACAAACTGATTGAATCAACGTCGTTTCCATGTGAGCTCTCCTCTGCAATGGGCTCAGGTGTCTATAACTCCACAGACAGAGAAAATAGGAGAGAGACGAGGAGGATTGAGAGACAGAAACATAATCAGAGAGGAAGAGAGAGACCCAAAAGATAAACGGAGAGAGGGGAACAGACAGAGAGAGAAAGCATGAGACAGAGAAGGAGAAATGAGAGAGAAAGAAGAATGACAGAGAGTGGGGGAGAACAATGAAGTGGGAGACCGAGAGAAATAAAGAGAGACCGAGAGAAACATATATAAGAGAGAGAGTGAGTCGAAGTAAGTGAAGCCGGAAAAGTCAAACAGAAAGAATAAAACAGAAAGAGCGAGACAAAAATGGACTGTCAGAGGCCCCAATGCCACCCAACCTGTCAAGTCTCTCTCTACAATATTAATTACACCAGCCCAGGTGGTGAATAATTAAGCAGCCCTATTTAACAAGAGTGCATTATTTAGCAGTGGGCCCGGGCTTGTGTATATAACATGATCGATAAGCACCGACTTTAGCTAATGAAAGGGTAAAGGGGAGAGACAGGAGTCAGTGACGGTTGGTGTATGAGCATGTCGTGTGTGGATGGGGAGGGTAAGGTGGGGGGCATTGTTAGTGTGTGTGTGTACATACAGTCGTTCCTCCTAAAAGTTGCGAGCTTACACTGCGGGACTTAGAGGTACCCAGCGTCACGGTTTCATTCCTCCAGACCACAGCAAGGGGGAGTTAGAGCACCCATTATTTGTATTTTTTTTTTCACCTTAATTTAACCAGGTAGGCCAGTTGAGAACAAGTTCTCATGTACAACTGCGACATGGCCAAGATAAAGCAAAGCAGTGCGACACAAACAACACAGAGTTACACATGGAATAAACAAACGTACAATCAATAACACAATAGAAAAGTATATATGCAGTGTGTGCAAATTAAGTAAGATTAGGGAGGTAAAGGCAGTAAATAGGCCATAGTRGCAAAATAATTCGAATTTAGCAATTAAACACTGGAGTAATAGATGTGCAGAAGATGAATGTGCAAGTAGAGATACTGGGGTGCAAAGGAGCAAGAAAAAAATAATAACAATATGGGGATGAGGTAGTTGAGTGGGCTATTTACAGACGGGCTATGTACAGGTGCAATGATCTGTAAGCTGCTCTGACAGCAGATGCTTAAAGGTAGTGAGGGAGATATGAGTCTCCAGCTTCAGTGATTTTTGGAGTTGACTTTGGGGGTGACCAGTGTAATATACCTGCTGGAGTGCGTGCTATGTGTGGGTGCTGCTATGGTGACCAGTGAGCTAAGGCGGGGCGTTACCTAGCAAAGACCTATAGATGACCTGGAGCCAGTGGGTTTGGCGACGAATATGAAGCGAGGGCCAGCCAACAAGAGCATACAGGTTGCAGTGGTGGGTAGTATATGGGGCTTTGGTGACAAAACGGATGGCACTATAATAGACTGCATCCAATTTGCTGAGTAGAGTGTTAGAGGCTATTTTGTAAATGACATCGCCGAAGTCAAGGATCGGAAGGATAGTCAGTTTTACGAGGGTATGTTTGGCAGCATGAGTGAAGGATGCTTTGTTGCGAAATTCTAGATATAATTTTGGATTGGAGATGCTTAATGTGAGTCTGGAAGGAGAGTTTACTGTCTAATCAGACACCTAGGTATTTGTAGTTGTCCACATATTTTAAGTCAGAACCGTCCAGAGTAGTCATGCTAGACGGGCAGGCAGGTGTGGGCAGCAATCGGTTGAAGAGCATGCATTTAGATTTACTTGCATTGAAGAGCAGTTGGAGGCCATGGAATGAAAGTTGTATGGCATTGAAGCTCGTCTGGAGGTTTGTTAACTTCTTTCAGCTAGGGGGCAGTATTTTTATGTTTGGAAAAATAACGTTCCCAAGGTAAACAGACTATTTCTCAGGCTCTGATATTAGAATATGCATATAATTGACAGATTAGGATAGAAAACACTCTAAAGTTTCCAAAACTGTCAAAATATTGTCTGTGAGTATAACAGAACTGATTTTGCARGCGAAAACCTGAGGAACTCCAACCCGGAAGTGCATTTATTTTATTTTATCCCTGTTCCATTGCTTGCCCCCCCTCCATTTAAAGGGGTATCAACCAGATTCCTTTTCCAATGGCTTCCTCAGGCTGTGACCAGGCTTTAGACATAGTTTCAAGCGTTTCTTTTGAAAAATGAGCGAGATTTATCAAAATGCGTCAGGTGTCCTTTGATTAGTTCCTGCGCAGGAGATGTTGCTCGACATTTTATTTCTCTGTAGTATTGAACAGTTTACCGTCCGGTTGAAATATGATCGATTATGTATGTTAAAAACAACCTGAGGATTGATTATAAAAAACCTTTGACATGTTTCTACGAACATTACGGATACTTTTTGGAATTTTCGTCTGCCCTTCAGGACCGGAACGAGCTTGTGGTTTTCTGAACATAACGCGCAAACCAAATGGCGGTTTTTGGTTATAAAACGAATCTTTATCGAACAAAAATAACATGTATTGTGTAACTGGGAGTCTCGTGAGTGCAAACATCTGAAGATTATCAAAGGTAAGCGATTCATTTTATTGCTTTTCTGACTTTCGTGACCAGGCTAATTTAAGGGTTGCTGTTCTAGCAGTGATTGATACACTCACAAACGCTTGGATTGCTTTAGCTGTAAAGCATATTTTCAAAATCTGACAAGATAGGTGGATTAACAACAAGCTAAGCTGTGTTTTGGTATATTTCACTTGTGATTCCATGATTATAAATATTTTTAGTATTATTTTTGAATTTGGCGCGCTGCAATTCAGCGGTTGTTTACGAAAATGATCCCGTAAAGGGGATCCGTGCGGCAAGAAGTTAACTGGACCAGATCCCATCCGTGAATCAGTTTTTTCAATATAGTTTAATCAGATTATTTAGAATAGTCCCTTATTAGGGATTTTTTGGTGTCAGTTGTTAGATTTAGTATCGTTTGAGAATACGTGCCACTCCACCGTAACCTGCTGCTAAATGGAGTGGAAAGAGAAGAACGACTCTGAACGCAAACCAACAACTCATCTTGACAATGGACACTTGTATCAACATTCTGATGAAGAGCAGCCATAGTAAGACCCAATTTACGATGTTATATCGATATCTGTTTTGGGCATGCTGATCATGCCACCGGCGCCCAGCCGAATCTGCCTGGTATAGCTATCTATTTAGCGCCCTACATTTGTTCGTTATAAAACATTTATAAATCTGAAATATTGTTTGGATTCACCAGATGTTGGGCTCTTCAATATCTTGACGCTGTGTATTTTTCTGAAATGTTTTAAAAGAGTAATTATTATATGACGTGGTCTCTTAATTATTCTGGCTGGGTCGGCACCGTTTTCAGAATGCAGCTGCAATGTGTAACTGTGATTATACCTGAAAAATGCACATTTTCAAAAAAAAATAGCAATACCATAAATATGTTATCAGACTGTCATCTTATGAAATTGTTTCTTGGTTAGTGGCTATATATATTTTTATTTTAGTCGAATTAGTGATAGCTACTGACGCAGGGAAAAACTGTTGGAGTGAAAAAATCCTCTCCTTTGCTAACGTGGTTAGCTAATAGATTTAATTATGTGTCTGTCTGTAAACATTTTAAAAATCTGAAATGGTGGCTTTATTCACAAGACCTGTATCTTTCATCTGGTGTCTTGGACTTGTGATTTAATGATATTTAGATGCTACAAGTTACTTGTGACGCTATGCTAGCTATGCTAATCAGTGGGGGGGGGGGGGTGCTACCGGATCAGGGTGGTGACTCGTGAGAAGTTACACAGTGCTCCAAAGAAGGGCCAAAGAATACAAGAATGTGTCGTCTGCTGAGGTGGATCCAGAATCACCAGCAGCAAAGCCCGACATCATTGATTAATAGAGAAGAGATTCGGCCCGAGAATTAACCCTGTGGAACCCCCATAGACACTGCCAGAGGTCGGACACTAGGCCCTCCGATTTGACACACTGAACTCTGTCTGAGAAGTAGTTGATGAACCAGGCAAGCGATATTTGAGGAAA